>NC_140915.1:26559851-26663883 GCF_045865225.1 Trachurus japonicus | reverse complement strand
TAGGGCTGTCAGAGTTAACGCGTTAATCGCGATTAGATTAATTAAAAAAATTAACGCGATTAAATTTTTTAATCGCGGTTAATCGCGGCCCATTTTGTCCTCTGTCTGCTGGACTGGAGGACTGGAGTGTGGGACCTCCAGTCCAGTAGGTGGCGGTAAGGCACCTTCAAGTTGGTTGCTACACAAATATACACAGTCTAACATATATCCACAGCTCCATCCATTGATTTTTTGACGGCTTTGTTGTCAACAAATGCACATGGCCATGTATTGATTTTTTTGACGGCATCGGTTGTCAACAAATGCACGTGGCGATGTATTGATTTTTTGACGGCGTCTGTTGTCAACAAATGCACATGGCCAGGCAGAGGCGAAGCAAAGTAAAGGGCAATTTCCACTGGATGCAATTCGTTTCAATTCTGTGTGAGTTTCATGCATCATGTGTTATGATTAGGTACTAGGCCTGCTAGGTCTGGTCTAAAAGTTGTTTGTCTAGAGATTATAACACTTTGGAGGGTTGAAAGTCCAAAGCGCCATATATAATATTTTTAATAGAGATTAATCGCGAGTTAACTATGGAAAAAATGCGATTAATCGCGATTAAAAAAATTAATCGTTTGACAGCCCTACTTCAAACGCATAATTCAGGCATCTGAGAAATTTTTTCATCTATGCTAACTATACCCCTGCATGACCCTGAGGCAAAATTATATGACATAAGAGAATATAAGAATGGGAATATGTATTATTCATGCTTCTGGAAAACACTGGAGTAATTCAGAAATTGCCAGTTGAGAGGTTTATGTTGGAGAGGAGGCAAGTGGTATACCAGACTTAATGGAATATTTGTCACTAATTTAACACAGCAGAAAGGTTTAAATCTGAGCAATACTGTATAAAGACACCAATATAGTAACCACAAACTATGATTTAAACAGGATACTGTATGAGGAAATGTGATGTTTTTATTTCAAATATAAATCTCTTATCCAGGGAGTGTGTCTGTTCTGCACATATGCAGGTAATGACAGACATAATATATATTTTGTTAATTGCACCAGTATAACAAAGACCATGGGGAAGAGCAGACAGATTTAGAAAAACAAACTGTGAAAAAATAGGATAGGAGTGGGAGTTTGAGACAGGCAGAGAAAGAATGAGAGGTAGATTTATCCAAGTGAAGGTTGGCTGTGAGGAAGTGAGAGAAAAGCACCTGAGAGAATAAAATGATAACCAGGTGTGATATTTCTTTTTCCACGTTTTATTTCTTCTGTGACTTGCTATTCCCAGAAACTTTTCATTACATTCCCTTTGCTTGTTATATAGCCGGATGAACATTGAGTTTGTCATACACTTCAGAAGTAGGCCAAGACCTGCAGCACACCTGTCATTTTGATTGACTTAGGAATGTAAAAAGTACAGTGATCCATGAATAGATCCGTGCAGTTACATACACACATGCACAGTGGCACGTGCACAAACACAACACATGTGGAGGAAATAATGGATTTGCAGCCGGAACATAAATGTGATACTGTCGTTGCCATCAGAAGCTAGGCAGCATCATTGATGCAATGGAGAGAAATCGCAAGAGTTTGATGTTTATTTGTTGTGGAGTTATGGTGACAGCACAAAGCCCAAGAAATTAATTTATTCCATCAGAAGAGCAGTCCAATCCAGTGTGCAGCTGCCACCAGTTACTGTTTTTCATCACGCCCCTGTAAACAGGGCATCACTTCAAAGAACAATATTCACTTAACTGAAACACTTGTAGATGGAACAGTAAAGAAAACAGAAGAACTCTTTTCCTACCTTTCCTTCATCCACTGAAGTCTAGTGCTGTGAGTTTGTCAAACTAAGAAAATTTGATCTCCCCCACTGTCTTTTTTGTCTCCCTTCCCTTTCTCACACTCACACACACAATGAGGTGGCCCACTTGCTCCCAGGCCTGAGCTTGTACTGTACCTGCCTGCATACTGTGGGGCATTCTGGTAAAAAGGGTAATCTGAACCATTAAATCATCATTGACAGAGCAAGTCAGAGACAGATACACTTGAAAGGTTACAGGACACTAAAGGCACATCTTAGTCATATCATACACCTTGGAGCTCTCCAGACCATTTTTCCAATCAATAACTGAATTTGAAATGACAGGTGAAAAGCTTCTTGTTTGAGATAACGACTAGATGAACTATATTCATAACAATGGTAAGATTATATTTCAAATGACATAGTGTCAGATAAAAAGTGTTGTACTTACCGCAGGGAGTTGTGGAGGATGAATTTCATTTTGTGTTTCATTGTCCACTTTATCATGGTTTAAGAAATGTTTTATTTGAAAAAATCCAAGAAAAGAATCCTGAGCAGCAACTGCAGCTCGGAGGAGCCAGATAACTAACCAACCAGCTAACCAGTTAACAGTGAGTCATTACGTTTGCTTTTGTGGACACATGCTGAGAGAAGGACGAACAAGATTTGTTTGTAGAAGGATGTTGTTGTGGGGCGGTGCGTGGCGCAGTGGTTAAAGCGGCAGCCCCATGTAGAGGCTACAGTTCTCAACGCAGGCGTCCCCGGTTCGAATCCCGCGTCGGGCAGACCTTTCCTGCATGTCATTCCCCCTCTCTCTGCCTCCCCCTTTCCTGTCTATCTCACTGTGTGCTATCCAATAAAAGGCAAAAAGGCCAAAAAATATACTTAAAAAAAAAAAAAGGATGTTGTTGTTGCTGCTGTGGCGGTGGCGGCGGCAGCGATATAGAGATATTGTTCAGATACGAGCTGACTCTTTTTTTTTTTTGACTTGAGCAAGTGTTATAAATATGGGGGAAACCCTACGTTCACCTCTGAAATGACAGCTGTACTTTTTATGGATTTTACCTGGGCTTTTAGGCGAGGGATCCTCCAGACAGGGACCGTTTTCACTGACTGATACAGCGGTGGGGGTAAAAAAAAAAAAAAACCAGCGGCGAAAGCTGTATATGGTTCACAATCGCCCAAAAACCTGCAGTTTGACAACGTATCTTTCATGATCAGTGAGATGACCTAAGTCTTAGATGGGAAAATTAACAGCCCTTACTGCTGCTCTGTACAGAATCCAGTCGTGTTCATGAAAAGTGGGATTTTCGACAGTTAGCGGCACTGTAGATTGTCGTGGAAGTTCAGGTTTGCGACTGCATACGACAATTTGCAGGAAACACCCACAACTGTCGGGAATTGGCGTGAATTGTCAGAAATTGCCGTGGGCTTTGCTGGGCAGTTTCCCCCCCATCACCCCCTCTCCCTAATTCAAGGGAAGGCTTTAACATGTAAATGATCATGCTGTGAGCTATACAAATGCAAATCAGTGTAGCATGGTAGCAGGAGGAGTGTTATTCCAGGTAAGATTTTTCTAAAAGGTATTAACTTCATTTTAATCCTTATAAAACCCACTGTCAATTTAAAACATCCACAAAAAGTTTTTATGCATTTGAATTTTGTCAATACTGAGAAGTACGCTGGTGTATTAGGGCCATATGTAAAAAAAAAAAACAAACAAACAAACAAAAAAAACCCAACTAATTTAAAAGAAATATATTCAGAGAAAAAACAAACAAATTTACTTTAATCATCATCTAAATAGGTTTTTAAAAATTATGTAAAATTTGTTATCTACTACAATGTTATGTAAAAAAGATTAATACAACAACCACAACAGTGAAAAGCAACTGCATTTTAACTAGACAATTTAAATGGGACACTATTTCCCAGGACTTTTCCCAGGTTTGTCTAAATGAATACAACTTTGAACATATTAGGCTAAGTTTAGAATGAGTGTTGGGAGATGGGCAAACCACAGCTGTGTCCCAATTCAGGGGCTGCAGCCTTCGGAGGGTGGATTTGAAGGCCGATTACGTCACAGCGCTGCGCGAAGGCTGTCCCAATTCGTCTAAATTCGAAGGGTCCTCCAAATGCAGCCTCCAAATGCGTCCTCCTTTCCCCTGCATTTGGAGGATGCACCGCTACTATCCTTCGCGGCCTCCCGTATCCCAAGATGCTTTGCTGCACCGTTGTTGTTATTAGCAACCTAGCCGTTAGCTATCGAACGGTAGCAGCTCCGTGCTGTAGCCACGGTAACCAGCTCTGCGGCTCGGAGGTGTGGCTGCCCGCTGCTGAGCTCTGCTCTGCTCTGGCTGCACAGGTGAGGAGCGGAGGCAAAGCATCTGAGTGTGACAACTTTTAATAAGAAATCTATGAAAACACATTACTCTGCTCTTTATTCTCTATTCACTTAATAGTCTGAAGCCTGAAGCTTAGCCCCCTGGCTGCTGTTCAATGGTTTGTTTATTAGTATATTAATGATAACTGCCCTTGTATTGATTCTACTTCTTTAAAAAAAAAAAAAAAAAAAAAAAAAAGTGAGGGGAGGAGGAGTGGAGGAGCGGTAGAGCCGTTACAAGCGGCACTTTTAAATGTTTAACGTCCGGCCGTTGTTTACGTTACGCCGTTGTTTACGTTCGGATCAGGAAATGCTCTGAAGGCTAGACCGTCCCATTTACCGACCGTTGATGCGGCCGACGGAGGAGCCTCCGAAGCCGTTGCCTCCGGAGACCGCGTAGGCTGGGTCCTCCGAAGGCTGCAGCCCCTGAATTGGGACACAGCTCACATCTCGCGAGTTCTTCCATATAACAATGAACTCCCCTGTGATTGGAGGATCCGACGAGACTCCGGGTCCTCATCCAATCACGTGAGGTCATGGGTGGGACTAACACGGAAGTACTTGCAAGGAGTTCTTCGTTTGTCTGAAGAGCCTGGTGATGCGAGGCTACAAGGAGTAAACAGACTTCTTCACAACTTTTTCTAACTTTGCTGATTCGTTGACTACAATGGCTGGACGGCGTCTTAACTTCGCCTCCCCCTCAACTCCTCTGCATGGACGCGAACACCTTTCCACAGTAAGTCGGCAGACCGACGAGAGGAGAGTGCTTTTGAACGCTGTTAGTGGGCTGTCTCGTCAGATAACTACCTCCGACTCGGACTGACTGCCTTCATGCCTTGGAGATGAAAAACAGGCCAGAGGAGCCCAACTCTAAGAAGAAAAGACGGATGCAATCCCAAAATTGCGGTAAGAATATGTTCGGTGCCTGCTTGCTAAGCAGTAGCCTAAAAGTAAAGCTTTCTTTCCGTAGCCCAAGCTAAAAGTAGCCTGAACCAGTGTGTTGCTTTATCAAAGTGTGTTTCTGTGTATTTACAGGATGCAGTACGCCGTCTTCACAACTCTGAGGCAACTTGGAGGAGCTACAAACCAGAGCAAGGGTAAGATTTAATGAATAGGCTATGTGTTCATTCTGCTGCATAAGGAAAAACGTAAACAGAAAACTCATCGTAACCGTACATTTTGTTTTCACAGACTGACCTCGTGACCACTGTGCCTGATGCCGATAAAGACACTATTGTGTGTAAGTAACGTTTACTACTTTCTGCTTACTGTTCAATGTAAGGGGATGCATGTTAATGACATGTGCTTAAGTGCAGTGGCGGCCGGTCAATAGGGGGCGCTAGGGCGCCGCCCCCATCAAAATTTCAGGAAGAAAGTGTAGACACAGTAAACATAAATAACATAATAAAAAGTAGTTACCATATCTGTTCAGTGTTCACTCATACAATGGGTTTTACTTTGAAATTCGTAAGCCTTTCCATTCCATATTGGGTTTATTCTGGGTTGTTTCATACATTTCAATAGCGAGGGGCGCCGGCCTAATGAGTGTGTATGTGGGCTCTTAAACTTTTGGCCTCCATGTGACTTCATGCTGGGCTCTAATTGGTCACTTCAAGATTCTCCTCCGGGCGCAGCTCTCTGCGCCCGTGGCCAATCAGCGCGTTTGGGTAATTTTTTCATCCAATCGGATTGATTCATGATACCTGACCTGTCAATCAAAGTCACTCCCCTGGCAGCGGCGACGTGCCTGTCACTCAAACAGTTACAGACGCACCCGCGTGCACACGGAGCAGACACACAACAACAACAAGACAGGAGACAATGGCGGCGGCCGCAGCAAAAGAAAAATCAGTTGTTTCAGGTTATGTTCAGAGTTTCATCCTAAAATCGGCTATGAAGGCGCCGCTGTTTCACTATTTAGCCTAACTCATTTTCAGCTGCGTCACCTTTACTTTGAAAGTCCAGTGGAGCTGGATCAGAACGGAGCGTTTGTACGGAGGGAGAGATCAGCTGATCCGCTGCTGACTGCTGTTTACTGCTGGATGTGAAGTTAGCAATGCTCTTTATTTATCTTATTTATCTGACGCCCCCCCAATTTATTTTAGCACCAGCCGCCACTGCTTAAGTGTTACTATCTTATACTTGCAGCGCAGGCGGAAGCTGTGAAAAGTTCTCTGGAGCTCTGCAGCCTCACATTCCGGGGCAAATCCTGAATACAGGGCAACACACCACAGATGTTTACAACATTGACAAAATTAAAAAAGAATGTCATCTGTTACCTACATCCCAGACGCAGCAGACAGAGCTGTGCCGTAGGATCATGGAGGAGACTGCTGTGTGTTGTGTTTTGTGCTTTGTATACATACATTTTTTATTATTATTTATGTCAATAAAGCTCTTTCTGTGAATAAACATGTTGCTGGCAATTTTTCTTTGCTCAATAAATTCACGTCCATAGGATAACAATATGTGTGTATATTTCAACCAATTAGGAGTCATTTTCCTAGTTTAAAAGTAGCCTATATCAACCAATCACGAGTCATTTTTCTAGTTTAAAAGTATACATAAACTAATCACAAGTCATTTTCCTAGTTTAAAAGTATATATATCAACCAATCCCGAGTCATTTTTCTGGTTTAAGAGTAGTGGTTTCAACCAATACTGAGTGAGGCCATTCAAGCCACGCCTGGCCGCTGCTGTTCATATGCTGATTAGAGCCATTAACACCTTCTGACCAGGCGCTGTTTCGCCACGATTCATATGCTAATTAGCCCCTCCACCAGTGGTTCGTTTCCGTCAGTATGTGGCACGGACAAACGCGATGTTTGCAGTCCATAAATTGTCGTTAATTGCCGGTAATTAGGGAAATCTGCGGGCGTTTACGGGGACGAAAATCCCACTTTTCATGCTGTGGTTGTTTTATCCTCCTGCGCGAGTCACGTCGCTGAAAACTATGAATGATCTTTGTGACTTCTTCTGTCTGATATCTCAGAACAGTTTATCCAGAAATTTGCTGATATTTCCTTTGAAATCGATGCCAATATTGCTGAAAACTCTATATTTCTTATGTCAGGAGCATGGCTGGGAGTGAAAGCTTGCCCAGCGTAGCAACAGTAACCAAGGGGGGCTGGGCTTAGCGAATGGTCAATTCCATATCCTTAATTCACTTTTTGAGAATTTTAATTGTATTTCCTTGCTATGACTGTCTTGGATATTATTAGTATGTGATTCACGTGAGTGTCTTGCAGTGTGGGGGGGGGGCGATATAGCGCCGCAGCTGAGCAATTAGCGCGATATAGCGCATTTAGCATGCGCCCCTGTCTGTGTATCTATGTGCAGGCAGAGATCAGAGATGGTGTTTTAAATAACCATGCTACCGTTTCACCAGCTCTCATCTCCGCCAGTCAGCCTCTCAAACTGTCGCCTCGCTCGCGTGTGGGCGCACCGCACGTAGACACACGTGAGAAAAAAAAAATTTTGGAAAAAAAAAAAAAAACATTTTTTTTTTTTTTCTGTGAGAGACTGTGGCGGGCCCTAACGAGACTGTGACGGGCCGCCACAGTCTCTTTAATTAATGGGAAACACTGTGTCTTGTAAGCCCGTGTGGGCTAGGCACCTCGTTTTTTTTAACTTACTTACTTAGTTACTGTAGCTACTTACCGCCGTTGGCGGGTGTTTTCATGGATGAACATTAACAGAGAAGTCTTACTGGTGTGAGGCTCAGTGTGGCGGTTCCTGGGTGGTCAGACTTCAACTTTTCTATTTCTCAGGGCGTATTTTCACAGCACACAATGACTGGACAAACTCTGTAAAGATTGTGCTGTCCATCAGCTTTGTATCAGGTGGTCACACTGTGAAAACCTCTAGTCCACCCGAGAGACTTTTGTCCATTTTGTGTTAGCTAGCTACACGCTAGCTTGAGGAGCAGAACAGCTTGATAGCACGCGCAAACCGCCAGGTCTACACAGATTATGATGTTGTGAATGATGTTTTGACTGGCAGGCAATCAGAAAGATGAGCATGGCAAATAACATTTTGAGATATTATATTTTATGATAATGATAAAAAAAAATTTGATTCTATTTTTTCTTCCCTTCTGAGGCTCCCTAGCCTCCCAGGGGGGCCCACTTTGAAAACCACTGGTGTAATGTACACAATGGATATTTTGGACCACAAAGAATCCATCCGTTGAAGCATTTCCAACACTACATTTCCCTAGCCGCATTTGAAGTAACATTCAAAATGGAGTACCCTAGTGATAGTGACGTCACAGGTCTTCAAATGCAGCATTGGAAGAATTTTGACACTTTGAAGCTTTGATCTGGTTGGGGTCCAATGCAGAGTGTAGTGGTGTCTTTTTTGATACCACAAGTTGTTAAACATAGGGAAATATCATGTGTACTGGGTTGGGGCTGCTGGATCCTGGATCTGTGACGCAGTGGAGCCACAGCCGGTGGGTGCACAGTATCAACTAGAAACGTATCAGCTCCGCCGCCGTGCCAGAGCGGAGCTGCAGCCGTCCAGCATCCAGTGGAAATTGCTCTTAATCTCCCTCTTTCGTCTCCTCCTCAGACAAAACTTTTAATTTCTTTGGTTTTCTTGCTGCTTCTGCCATTATAGTGGTAATCCCACATAGGCATTTGCATCGACTTACGTCTTTTTAACGAATACGGAAAGTGGGGAAAGTTTTTGTGTGGAGGGGTTCTACCATCCACCTCGAAGCTGCTTAGTGCCAGTGAAGGTGATACAGACCACCTCAGGCTATGACAGAGGTGTCATTCAACCTGTTGAAGTCGATGTTCCATCACAAAAGTTATGAAAATATTATATGAAGGTTGGAAAGTTACTTAGTGTTGGTTTAAATCACTGCATTATTTTCTCATTAATATCACCTGCGGGTCACTGTAGGTTCTTTTACACGATTTAAAGGGGAGGGGTCAAGTCAAGGGCATTCAGCTGTTTGCAGTTAATAACCTTACCACTAGATGACACTAAATCCTACACACTGGCCCTTGGTAATTTATTTATTTATGAGGAAATTTATCACAGTTGCTGCTCAGACAAATACAGTTTATCTTTACCTTGGACAAACTTCCTCTAATGGCTTTGGTATGAAATGCTGACTCAGAGAAGGATGTGCTTGTCTTAGTCTTTGCTGTCATCCCACTGATATAGCCGCTGGTTTGATTATCACAAAGAAATGGATACGTTTGAAAAGTATATTAAATGGCAAGAGAACAAATCAGGACAAAGAGAGGCTACGGGTTGAAGAGAAACAAAGAGGTAGACATAAATACTTTAGTATGTGTTGAGTGCGTTGTGTTAGATTTTGTGTGTACCTTTTTATTCTCTGTGTTTGTGTCCATCTACATGTGCAGTCAAGCATACATGGCCACGTGTATATGCATTCTTGCAAGAGGAACACCTGCAACCTGTGATGGAACGGCCGGAAGGCAGGAGGTTGATGGTGTGACAGGAAAGGGAAAAGAAGAGGAGGGAGCGAGGATGGGAGAGGATTATAAGGGTAGTCGGATCAGTGACAGGCAGTAGCTCCCTCCCCAGAGAGAGGCCATTACAGGGTGGATGGAGGGGGACATGTTGGCGGGGTTTGCCACTGAGCTTATTGGCAATCTGTTAGCAAGGCCGCCGGCAGGAGGGGGAATAACAGGTCCAGGGACAGAAGAGTGCCTGCGAGGAAAAAAAAGTACTGTCCTCAAGATTCAGAGAGCCTGTGTGTTTGTGTGTGTGTGTCTCAGAGAGAGAGAGAGAGTCGACAGGACCAGGGGATGACAGAAGAGAGGACAGTGGGGCAGAATATATAGTGGCATTTCGTTACTATGTAAGCCAGTTGGGAATGTCCCAACAGTGGGATTGGCATTTAAATTTAGTGCAGAACGAGATAGGTGAGAGAGGTGGTTTTGCATCGGAGGTGGATTGTGAGCACAGAGCATGACGATGAATTACACAGAGAGTCATTAGAATAGAAGGGAAATAAATCAAGAGGTGTGATTGTGTTTCCAGTGAGTGAAATACTAATTACCCTCCTTGACAAGACAATGGCATTTCACTAAAGTTTACATACAGTTACTGACCTGTTGCTACTCAAAGTACCTGACACATAGTATACAGCATGTGGAGGAACAATACATGAGCTCAACAGAAGTCAGGAGAAAGGAGATATATCAGGGTGAAAAATCAAAGTGAACATTCTTTATTCAACATTTACTATAAGAAAAAAGTAAAGGAAAGAATGGATGTTAAAGGATATTTTACATGGCAGTGTGGCATATTGTTTTGGGGCTGTTGGTCTGTCCCATTGTCATGGACACAACATCTCACCAATGTAGGGAATTCAAATTTCCAGTTTAGCCACTTTCTCCCTTAGGCCTTGCTGTAACTTAAAGCAACACTTTCCTTTTTGGAAATGTTACAGTTTTCTTTGTTCAAGTTTCTTTGCTTTTAACTCATTGAGTGCCAGACCTTTTATAAAATGGTCAGTGCCAGGTGCCAGCGTTTTGGGGCATTCTGAGTAATATGTCAAGACCCAGAGAGTATTTTGTACTATGACTCTGAAAACACCAAACAGCTCAAAGGAAAGAGGAGACTCTCTATTTAACTAGGGAAAAAACAATTTGTTTGTACCTTGTTCCATTCTTGATTTATCTTAAGCTGAATAGAGCCTGGTTGCACCAAAAAGACCACTTTTTTTCTAGAAAGCTGAGAAAAATGCATTTTTGTGAAAGAGAGTCTCTCTAGAAAAACAGTGATTTATCCGTTTTAATTTTGGCTTCAAAAACATGTAAGACATCTGAAAATTTCATTTCACATGTTTTTTCATTGTACAAAAAAAAAAAAAAACTAAAATACAACAAGTAGGAGTCTTACTCTGCAGAGTGATGCCTGCTCTCCTACTCCTCCTGCAGTTGCTGCCCCCTCACCCTCTCCTAACCCCGTCCGCCCCCCTCCCCCCTCCTCCCCCCTCCCCTCCCCTCCCCTCCCCTCCCCTCCCCTCCTTCTCCTCCTGCTGCTTCCCCTCGTCTCTGAAGGAGGGAGGGAGACGTCGTGGCGTCTTCAGCCTCTTTGCTGGACGCGGCCGCGGCAGCGACGCACCGCGCTGATCTCTCAGTTCGTCGTCACGTCGGTTTACAGCAACTGGTGAAACTGACTCCGCGATCCGCTTTCGCTTCGGCATTTCGGTGCTGATCATCTAGATGAGTTTACCTTTCCTGCCTCCTCTGATCACTTCATGCTGGAGCTATGCTAATAGCACCGCGGCTAAGCTTTCCTCCAGCTCCACGTTACACTTGTTCCAGGCTCTGCCCGTCGTTTTCCTCTAGAAATAGACACTTTTCCCAACTTTTTTATCTCTGTACCGATCGCACTCGTCTTCTCCTTCCTCTTCACTTCTTGCTCTGATCTACAGTCTTCTTCGTTCTACACATCCCAGAAGCCCCAAAATTACTGACAGTGTGCGCAACAGCGTCCCCATTTACCAGCCGCAGAAAAGTGCATTTGACGTATATATACGTCAATGGCACTCAAGCGTTGGATTTTGATTGACGTATATATACGTCAATGGCACTCAATGAGTTAATAATCTGATGGCACACTAAAATGTAAGAGAAATCCACCAGGGATAGAAACTCATCAGTAATGTCAATCAACCAGTTCATCCAGTCATGGCGGTTGAGAACTCTACTCTGTAACATAATCTTCCTTGTGCGTTTCGTCACTATATTGTAAAACTCATCACTGACCCTGTTTTAAGTTTTAAAACTCTTGCCAATGCAGGAGGGGCACGTGGCGGAAGGCCTAAGAGTTGTTGATGTTAATTTTTTTTTGCTTTGTTAAATGCCAGAAAGGTAAAGGTGCATTCACACCGGACCTTTTATTTTTGTCGCCGGCGACAAGTTTACATATTCAGTCAATGCAAACGGACGACTGAGCGATTATTTGCTCAGGCGAAAAATCGCTGCGGCTCTGAGTGACAGCGACAGAGCAAAAAACTTGTTGCTCGAGATGAGACATCCCAAGTCGAAGTCATGGAACTCAGGGGGTGCCAGATCGTGATAGCTCTAGAAAATAGCATTGTGCTAATGCTAATGCTAACTAGCTGTCAGCCGGTACTTTAACGTTTCCAGTTCCATGATGGTGCGGGTTTGTCGGGTTCGTCTGTAGGTGAGTTAGTGTGAAATGATTCAGATGTGTTTCCAGTTTGCTGTCAACACTGGAGCTGCTGCGTGTTAACTATGGTTAGCGTTAGCTTAGCTTTAGCTACTAGCCAGTCCCTATAGGCATACCTGGCAACCAGTACAATGGGCTCTTTGCACAGCCCCACTACTTCCTGAACTTAATGCTGCTCCTTTATTTCCTGTCTTACATTATTGGACAACCTGATTAATCTAGGTGTGTTTGACCATTGTGACTACTCAGACACACCTGGATTAATCAGTTTGTCCAATAATGTAAGACAGGAAACAAAGGAGCAGCATTAAGTTCAGGAAGTAGTGGAGCTGTGCAAAGAGCCCATTGAAGGTTGGAGCGAGAGCGGGCGTGTGAGTGTGACACTTACTGACTGGGAGGAATTAAACTTGTAGCTAACTCCTTTTAGTGTGAGTTGGATCTTCTTCATCAATCGTATAACATTATTATACAGCCTGTTAACTGTGAAGCATGGCAGTGAGTACAGTATGCCTCTAGAACAAGAGAAAGAAAAACCAGTAGTCCATGAATGCAGGATGAATACCAAAATCTGAGCCAGGTTTATTTGCATTTGACATATCTAAATCTGGCACTAAAAACGTCACCGTGCTGTCACCAGATATCCTGTGTATGTATAGTGCTGGAAAAGTAGCAATAAGACGTCTGGGTTGGGAGGGGAAATTGGAGAAATAGCCATAAGTTAGGAGGAGCAGGATAACATCTCTCATAACCATTCAAAACAGGCACATTATTTCAGCCTATTTTCACTCTGTTTGATATACAGTCAGATACGCTGCTTTGTGCAGACTTTCATGTCATTGTTTCCAGCGACTGTAGCGATTTCACTTTGCTAGAGAAAACTTAATGATGTCCAAGGGGAAGATGAGAAACATCAATCAGCAGTTGAGCTGACAGGCTACCTTACAGGTGAATTACCCTCACTTACTGTAGGTGATGTCACATTTAGCACAATGTCTTTGCTGAACCTCCTCCTTGGAGCCACCTACTAGAAGCCAGGTCTGGCTGCACAAGCCATCTGAGGAGCCAAGGTTTCCCAGAGAGTTATTGATTCTGTCATATAACCCAATTTTTCAAAGACCTTGCTCCATGGGGAAGGGAGAAAAGGGGAGAAAAGAAACGCTACTCCATACCGCCAACACAGAGTAATTTTTCTCTCTAACGGATGAGGAGGGAGCATATTTCCATTCCAAATGGGCTTGGAGTTATTAGTCTGGTCGGAGGGTATTTTGTCACTGTCATAAGCACAGTGAGAATTAATTGTTGAAATTGTGCCCCATGAGCCACCTTGTGGGGTGCAAATGACATTTTCTTAACCTAAGGACCTTAATCAAAAGCAACGAGGCAGAGCGCACCTACCAGGTGTGTTTAACCAGCACCAACAGGTGCAGGCTGACACCAATTTGGAGAAGTCAGTAGGATTGGCTGTTAGAACAGGACTAGAGCAAGTCTGAGCTGCTCATGATTTACCATTTGTGTCTTCTGGCAAACAACCAAAGTTAAAGCTTTAAATTTGTCTAAAAGCCTTAACAAAACTTGAAGTGCACTCAGATTCATAGCTGCAATGTCCTTATATTTTACCACACAGACCAGTATTTTCGATTGCTTGGTTGAAGAATGCAGAGATTCATGATACATCTGGGAAATATACCAGGCTCACTTGAAATCACGACAGGTGTTGACTTAAGAGTGTGGGTGGAACATTTTGTTCCCCTTCCATTCACAACAAGTCACTTGAAATTTAATCATGTGCTTAATTAACAATTGTAAACACTTAATTGCCAGTATTAGTTCAGAGCCTGTGCCTGAATGACTTTCACACTTGATAAATAGTTGTGTGAAATACGATAAGTTGGGTGAAGTGGAATATAAAAAAACTAATTTGATGCTCGTGAATACAATCCAATTAACCTCCTCAAGGCTTTTTATATTTACAGCAGGGGAGGAACAACATGATACAAGACCTCAGGAACAAACTGCAGTGATGTGAGCTGGTATGTGATTTCCTTCTCTCAGAGGAAAGATGAAGAAATTAGCGCACCAATTAAACATGCAATATGATATGGTTATAAATGGAGGCTTTGAGTGATAGGCTATATATTAATACAAGCACCAGAGGAGGTTTTATCATCAAAGTGTTATCTTACTGTTGTTTCTTTTTGCTTTTTGCCATAACTCACACTGAAGTCGTCCTTCACTTACAGCCCCTTTTGGTGAAACCACTCCTTTTTAGTGAATGTTTCCACTCAGTGGTATGGATTGACCCCTTGTAATAAAATAAACCTCTCGCTTTCTCTCTCACTCTCTCCCTCTTTCCCTCCTCTCCCCTTCCTTGTATTCCTTCCTCCATTCTCCCTCTATCACTGCCCTTGTCTGGAGGGGTAAATAATTGATGCCCCTCTTCTCACATTGCAAGAAATTTATGAATGGGAGGAGCAGAGGGATGGTTGTATTTTTCTCCCTAACTTCTCAGTAGCCCTTCTTGGACTGATCTTATGTATCCCCGCCAAGGTCAGAATCAGTGTATATTTTATAAAGATGGATCACTCCAGCAAAACTCTCGTATTCAGACCTGGCCAGCACTCTCCATGCCAAGATGCTCAATGGCCTTACCCAGCTCCGGGACAGCCATTTCTCACTGCACATACTTGTGTGTTTGTGTGTGTGTAGACATACCATTGACTACAAAATATGGGATCTCAACCCCTGATTTATGCTCTAAGCCGACCAAATCAACATCTTATACCCACGTTCTGAGAAGGTATGGGTGAAATAAAAATCTAAATAAAAAATATATTTGACAAACACTGCTGGGCTCTCTAACCCACTGAAGTGTCAGAGAGAGAATCAGCAGTATCTTTAAAAGAGTGTACTCCTGTGTTTGTGCAGTTATGAGGAGCTCAGAGTTCCATCCAATTATTGTGAAGTGCAGTGAAATAAGACAGATTCTTGCAGAATCATCCAAAGTATCTTCCAAGATGTTTTTAAAGAAGGCCTCCATGCACTGTGCTATGGCACGGTCTTCAATCACACTTAGCAACAGACAGGAAATTATAGATATCCCCCTATTTTATCTCCTAACATCTGTCAGCTCGTGGGTGTATTTTAGTCTAGCGGTACAAAGTCAACTCCAGAGAAGAGAAAGTCTACAGCACAAATATCCCCAGTGAGACTCAAAGTAGAGAGACCCCAAGTATGGAGGTTATTTTCTATCATAAATCAAGAGCATATTATGTTGATTTGAGAGCATTACTTTTTGATTTGACGTTCAGAAAACTCTGCTCTCATATTCAAATTTACTCTGCTCGCGCTCAAACTATGTGCTCGATGTTTAAACCTGTGCTCTCGGATTCAAAGTTGCCCTGCTCGTGCTCAAACTTTGCTTTCGCATTCAAGTTTGCCCTGCTCGTGCTCAAACTGTGTGCTCGCACTTGGTCACAGCTGCCTGCGCAGAGTGTTTCCTCTTGCGCGGAGGAAAGTCCTGCTCTCGGATCTCTGCTCTGCTCACGGAGTTTCTGTCAACTGTCAACCAATAGAAGACCGGCTACTGTTGACCAATCAGATCATCCCTACTTCTATGCTTCTTTGTGGGTGCGTTCACTGTAATTCAAGGAGCGTCACATACGGGCGGGCACTCTTTCTACCGGGTTTATCTATTTCCGCCCCACAGGCTGTTAAATGTGGCGGCTCCCTTTATGTTTTGACAACTTTTGGAATAAAATATCAGTTAATTAATACACGAGCGCCCGTGCTTTTCATTACAATAGGTAGCTATATAAACATAAACTAGCAGTAGTAGCGGATGGGTGCCTTATGTATGTTTTTTTTATTTATCCACGTTCATCGGTATATATGTTTTATAGTCTAAATGCCAAGAGTCACTTGTAAGTGCTGTGATGGTACAGTGGTTAAGGCAGATGACAGTAGCTCTTTTTGTTGATCATGGGACCGCTGGTTCGAATCCCGGCCCTGCCGGCACCCTCATGTTATGCTATTTGATTTTTATGATTTTTTTTTTTTCATTGAAACGCTTAACAAGAGATGGTGGGTTACCATGCGTGATTAAAAACATGATGAAATGAAAATTAAAAAAATATGCCATGATGATAATAATTTTGGTGCGTGACACCCGGGGGTCAAAGCCAGGGGGCGCACTACTTTGGATCAGTGCTTTCCCAAGAAGAAAGAGACTGAGTGAGCGGGGAGACAGTCACCATGGCCGACCGAAGTACTCAAGTAAGTTTATTGTTTCATGTTGCCAGATACCTACTATATTGTACCTCTTTCATCTTTTTACAGTCTATGCTTTCATATCGTTTCAATATAGACCAATTGGACGACATAATCGTTAGTCGAACATCCGTCATTACTGCGGTGTCAGCTCCCAGTCAGTCAGCTCTGGGCTCTGTGTGCGAAGCGGCCGTTTGAATGGAAGCGCCAAAAAGTGGACTTTTTCTCTTCTCTAGATAAGTCTAGGAAGGCTGGGAGGACATGTGCCGTCCTCGGCTGTTCTAATATCAGCAGAATACAACAACTTTAGACATAACGCAGCCCCTTACTTTAGGAGGACTGTCCATGAAGCTTTATTCATAAAAGAGCAACATCAACTGTCATTTTTAATTGTGTTGTAGATATTATACATTTCACTGATCGCAACGCAAGTGTGTGTTTTGAAAGCGAGGCTGATTTATGCATGGCCACATTAGGCTTAGCATTAGCTTCCCTGACACTACAAATTGTAGCCTATATTGAAACGATATGGAAGCATAGACTGTAAAAAGATGAAAGAGGTACAATATAGTAGGTATCTGGCAACATGAAACAATAAACTTACTTGAGTACTTCGGTCGGCCATGGTGACTGTCTCCCCGCTCACTCAGTCTCTTTCTTCTTGGGAAAGCACTGATCCAAAGTAGTGCGCCCCCTGGCTTTGACCCCCGGGTGTCACGCACCAAAATTATTATCATCATGGCATATTTTTTTAATTTTCATTTCATCATGTTTTTAATCACGCATGGTAACCCACCATCTCTTGTTAAGCGTTTCAATGAAAAAAAAAAAATCATAAAAATCAAATAGCATAACATGA
Organism: Trachurus japonicus; assembly: GCF_045865225.1. NCBI lineage: Eukaryota > Metazoa > Chordata > Actinopteri > Carangiformes > Carangidae > Trachurus > Trachurus japonicus. The sequence continues at coordinate 26,646,382 of NC_140915.1, read as the reverse complement.
GGGTGCCGGCAGGGCCGGGATTCGAACCAGCGGTCCCATGATCAATAAAAAGAGCTACTGTCATCTGCCTTAACCACTGTACCATCAGAGCACTTAGAAGTGACTCTTGGCATTTAGACTATAAAACATATATACCGATGAACGTGGATAAAAAAAAAAAACATACATAAGGCACCCATCCGCTACTACTGCTAGTTTATGTTTATATAGCTACCTATTGTAATGAAAAGCACGGGCGCTCGTGTATTAATTAACTGATATTTTATTCCAAAAGTTGTCAAAACATAAAGGGAGCCGCCACATTTAACAGCCTGTGGGGCGGAAATAGATAAACCCGGTAGAAAGAGTGCCCGCCCGTATGTGACGCTCCTTGAATTACAGTGAACGCACCCACAAAGAAGCATAGAAGTAGGGATGATCTGATTGGTCAACAGTAGCCGGTCTTCTATTGGTTGACAGTTGACAGAAACTCCGTGAGCAGAGCAGAGATCCGAGAGCAGGACTTTCCTCCGCGCAAGAGGAAACACTCTGCGCAGGCAGCTGTGACCAAGTGCGAGCACACAGTTTGAGCACGAGCAGGGCAAACTTGAATGCGAAAGCAAAGTTTGAGCACGAGCAGGGCAACTTTGAATCCGAGAGCACAGGTTTAAACATCGAGCACATAGTTTGAGCGCGAGCAGAGTAAATTTGAATATGAGAGCAGAGTTTTCTGAACGTCAAATCAAAAAGTAATGCTCTCAAATCAACATAATATGCTCTTGATTTATGATAGAAAATAACCTCCATACCCAAGCCACTTTTAATCCCAATGCTTCACGGATCATTTTGGCTGTTGAGAAATTAATTTTAGAGTGTGAAATTTACTTTCTAGTTGCTGAATTTGAAGAGCTGTGTATAGGTGGAATTTGAACAGACCAATGAATTTAAGTCAAAATAATAAAAAAAAAATAATAAAAAAAAGGTTTAATCATTTCCAGCAGCAGAGAGTCCTTCATTTTGTTGTATAATTTTAAAAGGACACTGCACCACAGCTGATTTAAGTTAATTTGTTTAAAGAAAACGAAAATGTTGACCAGAGGTCTTTTACAGAGACATAAAAAATGCAATTGGATAAGTAAACAGATTGGATGAATTAATTAACTAGTTAAATAAGTGTGATACAAAAGCAATCATGTAGTCAAAACATCGACTCAAACACCACATGTTTACTTGTGATTTCAAGGGTCTTGTATTTGGATAAATTTAGTTTTTTTTTTCTTCCAGGCAGCCTATTTTATTGAGACTGGGAAAGTAATGGCTGATTTCACCATAATCTATATATTGCAGTCACTGGGGCCAATTGCTTACACAGCCCGACAGATGTAAAGCTGAGAGGTTATGTTACACCTTTTCAGCTTCTGCTTAGAAATTGTCTCAGACCAAAGCCTGAGTGGTTCGAGCAAACAGACTTCATTCTGTCTTTGATGTAGTTATCTAATTTGGCTCAAGACACTTGAAATGAACAAGTGTGTGAGTGTGTGTGTGTGTGTGTGTGTGTGTGTGTGAGTGTGTTTAGCTAATGTAGCTAGCTAGTAGGCTTGCTACGTTCGACCGCAGGGATCCGGAGGAAGAGAGTGGAGTAGGGACGGAGGAGAGTTTGTGTCAGTGGTGATGGACGAGTCTCCTCCATTGTACCCCTCGTGCATTAAGTCACTTCCTTTCTCGATGGAAGTGACGAAAACAAAACCCACCAAGATACACAAAAAATAAACACCAAAATAAAAGCCAAAACTGGCTCTTACAGCATGCATGATCCTAACACCATAACGCTGCAGCTCATGATGAAATGACCTGAATAAAACAAGTTGAATGTTTTGGCAGTTTTGGAGACAATAAATGAATCGGCTGATCTTGTCTGCAGTAATATTAAACACAGAACTGATTAAATGCATAACATGGAAACAAGACCCTAAATGACAAAACACTCCTTTCATTTTTCTCACCTCTCTGATACATTCATTTATTTCTCTTCTGATAAGCACAAACACCTGCCTAAAACATTCTCTCTTTTTCACACATCACACCACCAACCCATATTGGGTTACTTTGTTTGTTGTCAACAGAAATGAATTAAAGAGGGATAACCTCTCCACAAACCCTCCACTTCCTCCCTATGTTGTCATCCACAACTACTTCACCTGGCAGCCAAATGTCAGAGGCCCTAAGTTGTATATTGGTTAATGAAGCATGTAACCTGCATTTCTCCTGCCTCCTTTCCTGCCCTGGGTGACATGCTGCTCTTCTGTGCTCTTCACTCCACACAGCATCAAGGGCAGGAGCACTGGGAGGCAGCTTAGTGCTCTCCGCCTGTCTCAGCCATTCTTTTCAAGCCCTGCCAAAAAAGCTCCCTGGGTAGCGTATGCAACACTGCTTGCTGGCCAAACACAGTTTATGGAGGGCACATTCACACTAACATACTGCCCGTCAGCCCAGCTCTGTTTTGTCACACAGGTATAGTATTTCTGAAATGGTGATGGGTCAATTCACTTTTCAAATATCCCTCTGATCAATATTTTCAAGTAAACAGGCTGTCTTCTATAATTGAAATGTGCGAAACATTTCTGCATTTCTTAGCTAAGTTAATATCTAATAAACATTGCATTTAATAAGGGAGTTAGTCATCCACAATTTAAAATCTGACCAACAAAATACCATTTTCTTTGTCTGAGGGAATAAAAACATAATCCTGTGCATTTTTAAAGTCATTAGTTGTGTGCATTAACTGTATTATTACAATCTTCGTGTGAAGCATTTGTTATGATGACATAGATGTGTGAAAACAACCAACCTGGAGCACGTAATTAATCCCTCAAGGCCTGAAGATTACATGTAACAGACACACACAGACATGTGACACACACACACACACAAATAATCTTATAAAAGACATGCAAACAGCAACATCAAGAAGTTAGCTACTTATGTTCCTGTGATTATACCAGCACACGGATACCAGACATATGCATTTTTAACACACGTTAATACCATAGATTGGTGGAACCAATATGATTTTAAAAGGCAGCAGACAGTAAAGTCATAAAAGTGTGGAGACCCTTCCCTCCTATATATTTCGGTACAGCTCAGCAATCACTTTTATTGACTTGTTTACTGTGCTGAAGGCCGTGCCCATTTGGAAAAAGGTCAGTGCATCACGTTACATTCTGTGAGCATGAAATTCTGTTTCACCATCAGTGGCAAATCCACTCATCTGTCTAACACGATTCTCATTGTGGATTAGATCCCATAGCTGTCACATGCATTCACTCCACTGTCTGTAGTATCCTAGAAAAACAAACAAACTCATATGGCATATGTGTCCACACAAATGTGGATACAATTCGGACAGTTCTGTCTTCAATAAAAACTGTGATCTTCCACCAATGGATTCCAGCTTAGGCCTGATCAGTGAGGCCCCCCCCTTTTTTTCTTTCTTTTTTAATTTTTTTTTTTTAGCATTTTTCTCATCCTATTTTTGTCTGCCATGTTCAGCTGTGTATTCGATTTCTTACTGTCATTTTCCTCTATGGTTTAGATTTCTTTTTCATGGTCTGACCTGCTGACTCTAATATCTTACTAAGAGCTGTTAATTGACAACATTTTTGTATCCATATATTTTTTTTCTAATGGACAATAACACAGCTCTCCCTCTCTCTGATTATTATTATTAATGGCCATCATCCAATGCACAGCAGTAATGCTGGCAGGGTAGATATATGTGTGAGCTGCAGTAATAGTTCGGCACGCCAACCTTTTATATTAATGTTGAAACTAACAAAAAATAGACATGTTGAGCAGGGTAATGGTGTTTTGTGATTTTGTTTTTCCAAATGTCTTTGCGGTTGTCCACTGCATACTTTAGCCAATTACATATAAGCTTTTTGTCTTTTTCATTCATGGTAAAGACAACATACAGTACCATGTGTGAGTATGTTGAATATGTAACCTGCACAGATAAGACCTGTTGGCCTGTCACCAGCCATGGCTGATGAGCTATGGTTCTGATCATCGGATTGATTGGTACACCCTTGCTTCACACATCCAGATAATATAACTTCTGCTGGTTCAGGTAGCCATTCCCTCTTAATCATGACCCTCTAATCATTTGATCCTTTTTGAGAGAGCTGAATGGGAAATTCAATTACTATTTGTGTGTTTTATTTTCAACATCAGAAGTCAAAGGCAAGCCTAGTTATTTCAATTAAACTGTGGCTTACTGAACTATAACTGCATTCTATTAAATTTATCTTAATTACTTCTCAGTGTCCGCTTTAACCTTGAGGGTGGCAAAGCAGTCTCAAGGCTATGAAATGTTAAACCCTATAGGTTTAAAAGAAATCACTGCTTATATATTTTTTACGCAGAATTAAGGTATTTTCTCTTTCAGGGTAATAGACTAATCAAATTAATACATTTAATGCAGATCGCCTGCGGAATATTGGTCAGTATGTGGCCTCTGGCTCTGTTGTGTGCAGTGAGTCAAGTCGAGGCTGAGCTGTTGTAGTCGAGTTGTGTAGAAATACTGTACACAAACTGCACAGCGCCCATTGATCTCAAGGCAGCAGGCATCAGCACTGTAGCTTCCTTTTGCTCTGCTGATGTCTGGGCCATGAACTTTTGACCTTGTGCTGTGTCAGGTTTTCTGGGTTTAATTCTTGCAACTCTTTCTGGGTTAGTAGTTTCAGCACTGCACTGCACTACTTTGTGTTACAATTATTTTCAGCCTTAATGCACAGGATTTAAAATACAACAACATGTTTCCTCCTTTCTTTTTCCTCTTAGGCAATAAACACTGCATTATGCAGCGGTTTTCAATCTATGACATTTTCATTTATCTTTCTCTTTTTGTTTTACAAGATTCATGTTTTTTGTGCATTGTCCCTGTTTTAAATATATAAATTCATTCATTCATTCATTTCTCCTGACGTCTCAAGTGTCTCCAAATTTTAGCTTACATGAAATATATTTCAAGATTAATCAAAATTCATATTATCGTGACTGAAATGTTGTTTTCACCTTACAGTTGGGGGCTCTGTACTCCAATTTCCTGAATTTTGATTACTCTTTGAGAGAAGTTTGTATCATCAATTATTCATTCCCTCACTCTTTTTCTATCTCTGTCTCTATTGCTGTCTGTCTCCGTCTCTCACTCCTTACCTCCCATGCGTGAATATCCTTCCACCTGAGTAAGCACGCTGTCATTCATAACACACCCAGTCTGGGCAGGGATAAATAAATAAACCAGACACATATATATCCCTCATTTCATATGCCATTTTCATTTTCTTATCCATCACTTTCCTGCCTCTTTGGTGGACTGTCATTCAATTACGCACCATTATCTGTTGGTATGCTTGGGTAATTTTGCTCACCTAAGCTGCCTCACATGGCTCAGCCCATAATCTAAAGCAAAAAGGCAATTAATCAACAGGAATCAGTATTGTGAAAACTAAACCAGAAAGGAGGATGTATTTTATCAAATTGTCTTTAAGTAAATTACTTTGAATATACACAAACAGAACTGAAGTACAGGGAGGAGAGGCTTTCAGACATCACTGAAAGGTGTTAAGCAACAGGGTTTAGCCTGGAGTGTCTTGTTGAGGCTTTCATTTAAAAGGATCAGATGACATGTTTGCTCAACTGCTTTTTTCCCAGAGGGCTTATAAAGAAATGATTGCAACTCTGCATTTTAAATAATCCCTGGGTTCGTCTTGTATATAATGACATTCATTATACCAGTGGCAGTAATAAATAAAAGCCTTTCATGGCCTGTCTTTTTTTTAAAATGTGCTCATTAATGGAAGTCATGATATGAAGAAAGCATATCAATTCTGTCTGACCCCTCTTAATACAGCTCTGTTTAACCTAGTTTCATGCAAAGCTTACATTTGTATGGTCCAACAATATTGTTGTTGTTTGCAGACATAATTTTCTTTTCTCAAATCTTGCTGCTCTTGATGTTTCTTAATGTTTCTCTCCTGTAGTTACATTATTGCATTCCTACTGTATCTTCAAGCTTCCCTGAAAACAGTTAATTTCAGATATAATGTGTGCTATTCTACCACTCAAATTCCTGGTTAAAATGAGAGACAAGACAGGTAGTGGTTCAGAGAGAGAATAATCAGCTGCTGGTACGAATCAAGGTGATTTCTGTGCTGCTTTGAAAAACAGTAATCTACTTTTAGTTTTTAGTTTTTCTCAATTTTAAAAATGTTCACTGAAAAGTGTCTGCAAGTTTGTAAAACAAAAAGGGGAAAAAATGTTAGAATTGGGCTTTAATAGAACAAATGGAATAACATAGATGGCCAATGTAATTGTCAAAGTAAGATTAGCACTTAACTCATCCCAAGATCAACTCAATAATTCACTATGTCATACATCTACTGGCACAATGGTCACAGTCAGTAGACTTGAACAGCTGGTGTCTGTGATTGTGTCGTGTGCAGGCAACACACTATGATTAGACATAGCGGAGGAAGCTGTTAGACAGAACATATCACTTTGCTTAACCTTTTGTGGAAGTTTCTCCCATCTCCACACAAGATCTCTGCAGCTCAGCCACTGTGATCATCAGTTTCCTGGTCCCCTGATTTACCAGGGTCCGTCTCCCTAGATTATCCAGTTTGGCGCAGAGACCTGATTTTTTTCATGTCAGACCCTACTCGGGACATAATAACTGCTCTTCCCCGTGGACAAATTAGGCATTACAGCTGATTTTCACACAGGCTACTGAGGGGCGTTACCAGTCATGGCAGCATTCACTACGTCAATCCCCCGCGGACCAAGTGGCAGGCCATCACGGAACTGTCACGGATCAGTCATGTTTGAATGGCGCCTACTGGAAGCTACTGTACTGTATTTTAATGTTGGTCATTATGCTGGTACTTGGAAAGCCAAGTATTTTCTGGGGTGGTACTTTATGGAGTTATTTTTGTCTCATTAATATCTGTAAACGCACAGAAGGTGATCTACAAATGTTCCTTGGTTTGCACACGTGTTTTGCTATCCACAAAGGGTGATCTACAAATGTTCCTTGGTTTGCACACGTGTTTTGCTATCCACAAATACAAATTTCTAATTTGTAACTTGTATTTTGGTTTTTACAAATAAATGTGTATTTGTAAATATATTGTATATTTGTAAATGTATAATTTTCCATTTGTAAAAACAAAAAAGCCATTTGTAAAACCGAAAATTCTGTCTGTGAAGTGTGACTCTGCATTTGTGGATCACCAATCACACACACGCATCTCTCTCCGCAATGACGTATTTCTGAGACAATCCTGCCGAGATCCACACAGATCCACAAACTCACAGCTGCTGATTCACAAAGGGCCGCTCTCCTCACCAGGAGGGGCAGTGTTGGCGAGTAGCTGAATGAAAACTAACGAAGAAGACTGCTACTGGCTTATCTCGAGAAATTATTTTAATTCCCACTGTTAATGCGTCACTTTATTAAGTTTTAATGTTTTTTCATGCGATAAAGTAACTGTTAAGACCCCCAATATGCGGTTAGTTTATCCAAATGACGCCTCTTTGAAAGTTTGCTCCGCCGTTCGCGGAGCAGTGAAGCTCCATCTGTGGAGCAGCTAAGCTAACTAGGCTACCACCGGACGAGCGGTCTATCACAGAGGCTACCGCCGGGCTGCTGTGGTGGTCGGCCGGCTAACCTCCGCTGTCATCCAGCTCTCCCCCGGCTCGTTTTTTCCCCCGGAATGATGAAGCTGGTTAGCCAGCCCACCGCAGCAGCCCGGCTGCTGTTTAGATCTGATTAGATGTTTAGATGTTAGACTGTTTAGATCCCCAATATGTGGTTATTTTTATCCAAATGACGCCGGAGCAGTGAAGCTCCACCTGTGGAGCAGCTAACTAGGCTACCACCGGGCGAGCGGTCTATCACAGAGGCTACCGCCCGGCTGCTGTGGTGGTCGGCCGGCTAAGCCGCGGTCTCCTCCCAGGGGAGAAAACGACCTGCATTGTTAATGTCAACTGACTGACCGTTTCATTGTAAAACATTTATTTATTGTTGAAGCGGTGGTGACTGTACATAGCCCATCATAGACTAAATAGTTTTGTTTGTTGATATAGCCTACAGACTACACCACTGAATGAGACAACATGTATCTCCTAAAAATAATTCATCCAGCCGGCGGTAAACCTCTAAAAAACTGCCGGTAGATTGATGGGCTCCTTTTCTCCCCTGGGAGGACGACGCAGATTAGCCGACCGACCACCTCAGCAGCCCGGCTGTTGCTTCTGTGATGATCCGCTCATCCAGAGGCAGCAACCGGGTTGGGGCTGGTCTCTCCCCTGGAATGACGCCGCGGCTTAGCCGGCGGACCACCACAGCAGCCCCGGCTGCTTCCTCTGTGATGATCTGCTCATCCAGAGGCAGCAACCGGTTTACTGAAGTGCTCGTTTTCTCCCCCGAGAAGACGCCGCGGCTTGGCCGGCCGAACACCACAGCAGTCCGGCTATAGCCTCTGTGATAGACCGCTCGCCCGGTGGTAGCCTAGTTAGCAGCTAACTAGGCTAACGGCGGAGCAAACTTCCAAACAGGCGTCATTTGTATAAAAATAACCACATATTGGGGATCTAAACAGTCTAACATCTAAACATCTAATCAGATCTAAACAGCAGCCGGGCTGCTGCGGTGGGCTGGCTAACCAGCTTCATCATTCCGGGGGAAAAAACGAGCCGGGGGAGAGCTGGATGACAGCGGAGGTTAGCCGGCAGACCACCACAGCAGCCCGGCGGTAGCCTCTGTGATAGACCGCTCGTCCGGTGGTAGCCTAGTTAGCTTAGCTGCTCCACAGATGGAGCTTCACTGCTCCGCGAACGGCGGAGCAAACTTCCAAAGAGGCGTCATTTGGATAAACTAACCGCACATTGGGGGTCTAAACAGTTACTTTATCGCATGAAAAAACATTAAAACTTAATAAAGTGACGCATTAACAGTGGGAATTAAAATAATTTCTCGAGATAAGCCAGTAGCAGTCTTCTTGGTTAGTTTTCATTCAGCTACTCGCCAACACTGCCCCTCCTGGTGAGGAGAGCGGCCCTTTGTGAATCAGCAGCTGTGAGTTTGTGGATCTGTGTGGATCTCGGCAGGATTGTCTCAGAAATACGTCATTGCGGAGAGAGATGCGTGTGTGTGATTGGTGATCCACAAATGCAGAGTCACACTTCACAAACAGAATTTTCGGTTTTACAAATGGCTTTTTTGTTTTTACAAATGGAAAATTATACATTTACAAATATACAATATATTTACAAATACACATTTATTTGTAAAAACCAAAATACAAATTACAAATTAGAAATTTGTATTTGTGGATAGCAAAACACGTGTGCAAACCAAGGAACATTTGTAGATCACCTTCTGTGCGTTTACAGATATTTATGAGACAAAAATAACTCCATAGTACTTGGTGTAAAAGGTTCGAGAACCACTGCTCTAGAACAAGTATCCAACATTTTAAACATATTCATAAGTCTGAAAAGCTGGAAAAGCATAATAGGTCCCCTTTAAGTAATATTGAACGTTACACTATCTGGAGTTGGTTTATATTTGCACTTTAAGCGACTTTGATTGGCTACCTTTGATCAGTGAGTGCTGATCAAACAGGAGTTGTTGATCTACCTCCACTCAAAAGTTTTTATATACTCCAGTTTCTATACTTTTAAAGGAACTCCAGAAAAAGCTATCAAATTCACTGAAAATAAGTGAACTCAGCAAAAGTGCCAACTGCCACTATGCAGGTGGAAAACACTTTAAAGCAACCCAAAGGCTGCTAGTAAAACTTTACACACTATTACTGAGTCTATTAACATTACTTTTTTGGGGCATTGCTGTGGTAAAAAAAACAGAGCAGGTGATAGTAAATCTACAATCAATACAATTATTTTTACTTTTATAAACATTACACCTTTACATATTGCTGATATTTACAACAGCCTGTTAAGAGACAGCATTGAACAACACAGTTTACACCTCTCTCTCTTTCACTCTCTCTCGTCTCAGCTGCTTGAGGCAGACGGCCGCCCACTTTGTCTGATTCCATCAGAGGTTTCTTCTTCTCTTGTGAAAAGGGAGTTATCTTTATTGTTGCCAAGTGGCAAATAGGACTGTCCTCTTTGTCTCATTATCACTTGACCTTATTCTGTGCCTTTATGTTATGATGTGGCACTACATAAATTATCTTATATTCTCTACTTACCACCCCCACTCTCCCAAGCCTACTTCGTGTAAGATAACATTGCCTTTTGTGGCGTCACCCACCGCTGCAAGCTGAGTTTGAATAAATTATTGAATACACCTCAGGAAAAGCATTGATTAAGTGAATAGTGTACAGATTATATAGAGAGAACATGAAATACTAATGACAGATTTAAGAAATAAAGCAGGAACAAAAATGTTAGACAAGAAATGTTTCAATTCTGGGGATAACAACATGTCTTATTTTATTTTTTTCAAATACTCAAGTTGCTCACTTAACTCATTGAGTGCCAACCACGTAATTTCTCGTTTTTCGTTCCCATGCGTTGAGTGCCAAAAACGTAATTTCTCGTTTTTTGCTTTTTTTAAAAAAAAATTATGAAACTAGACACTTTAACACACCTTATGTGTAAATTTGGGGACTCTACGACGAGCAGAACTGAAATAGATGACGATCAAAAATTCATGACAGCTCATGATCTGGTAGTTTTCATCATAACTCGGCTTTTGCAAACAGAGTTCTGCATGTGGATGCAGCGCAGCTGCTCCGCTGTCACCCGCGAGGCTCCAGCAGCTCGGAGCCGAAACAGGAAGCTCTCAGCCGACAGTCCCGCCCGGTCTTCATCTGGAGCAACACCGTGTCCTTCCTCGGTAAAATGTGATGATCCCTCGGTCAAAGCAGGCCGGCACCAGCGACCCGTACCACAGAAGAACCGCGACCACCGGTGGGGCCGGTGTTCCGGACCTGCTGTGGCCGAGAGACCATCACATTCCGCGGCGAGAGGCTGTGACACGGCACGGTGCGTCTGTGTTATTGTTGTTTAGTGGCGCCCCCCCCGCCCCCGATGGTGGATTTGTGAATAGAACAACAATTGTTGTATATATTTATCTTACACAAGCCCTTTGATCCAGAAATGCGAGTGTCAGAAGAGCGACAGGCACAAACAGAGCACCTTTCATAAAAGACGCTGTATCTCCTTTTCTAGAAAAAAAGCAGGGATTTTGGTGAAACCCAGCCATGTTTATGAGTTTTCTCAGGAACAGAGGCACGTAGAAATGAACGGTTTGTGGCCATTTGAAGCATAAAGTTTCACCTTTAAAATGAGCTACAATATGTGTTGGTGGCAATAATATAGAATACGCTGTGGCTCTACAAAAATCGTCAAAAATGATCTAAATTGCCGGTACACTTGACTAAAACTTTGGAAAGGAGCGTGGCACTCAATGAGTTAAGAGCAAAGCATTAGTATGAAGTACAATGCTGGAGGATAAAAATGCAACACAATACAAAACAAGGGGTATTATGAGGCAGTTAGTGAACAATCCCAAATGATTATCAGTCATCATCATACATCCTAGTATTTCATTGTCAAAATGGAAAACAAGTCAGGGAATGTACACTTGAATTAAAATCTGCCTTATCCTTCCCCCTGCCTCCTGTGACTTTAAATTCTGTGTCTTATTTATAAATATTTGTCTGAGAAAGAAAATCAATCAGATAATAGAGGATATGCTGTATTTAAAGAGTAACTAAACCCCTCAGTTTTGGCTGACGTGCGTCTAAGCTGAAAATTCAAAAAATGCCTTGATTATGGGCGGGGCAGTTAAGACACACCCAGTCACTCTCCAACAGCCCCCCCCCCCCCCCCCCAGTAGTAGCAGTGTTTCTGCTAGGATTTTTTTAAGTTGTGGCAGCGACTAACGATCCGCATCCAGTCAGGCGTTAGTGCCGCAGGCAGCAGCCGGCGCTGAGGGGGCGGGGCGAACAGTGGTGGTTCGTTACAACAAAATACACCAAATTGAAATATTTTCACTAAAATGTCAAGAGTTGGACCGGAATCAATCGACAGCACTACTTCATACCCAAATATATTTGTTTTCAGCAGACAAAAGTGGTTTGGGGGTTTAGTTACTCTTAAATTAGCATGTGTTGGTCCACAACCCATTCAAAAGGGAGGACAAGACCATGGCTTCTTTTGTTTCACAGACAGGTTACAGGTTAGAGGGGGTCGGGGGTTTGACATTGTTCGACAAAGGATCTGCTCTGGGTGTTTACACACAAAAATGCTGGGGCAGCGTTTTGAGTAGGGATGGGCATGATTAATCGATGATCGATTATTGATCGTTAAGAATTTTATCGATCACGGAAATTTTTTATCGATTTATTATAAGGGATCATGTAGAGGTCAGAGGTTGTCATGGAGAAATAAACCACGTGTTTATTTTTTTCATAACAACCAATAAACTCCATATAAGTATTATTATACAGGCCTATTATTATTATTACATGGTTTAAGAGTGAAATAATTCATTAAATATGACGGGGCGCTTGTGTCGCGGACATGAGCTGTGACAGCGCGGCTCCGCCCGCTCTGATCAGCAGGTTTGGTTTTCAGCAGCGGTGAGTTACAAGCTACAAGTCATTTATCTAACATCACAATTAGTCCGAAGCTGTTTAACGACGGTTAAAATGAAACTTAAATATCCTGCATAGTTAGTTTCTCTTTTGTGTGCCGCGCTGATCAGAACGCCGCTCCGCCGTGTGTTGGCTACAGAAAAAACAATAAAACACACGCTTTCACATTTTGAAAGTGCTTGTGATTTTTTTTTTTGTACAAGTGCAGCCAAACACGAGGCTGAAGAGAGAGGGACAGCAGAGCTGCTCTGACAGCTCAGCTGCAGGTGAACCAGGCAGTGAAACGGTGCTTTTTAAAAAAAAAAAATTGAACCTAAATGATGCCGGCACCGGCACCGTCCCTACAGGTGAAGCACAAGCACACAGACGTCCGTGTACGTTGTTGTCTGACCTTCTTCTTTCATGGGGACTGCCTTGGATTACTGGCACACGCCATAGCCGCACGCATTTTGTTTTTAATTATGAATATTAATAATAACGATTTATCGATAATTGATCGTTAATTTTCCCGAAGATTGATCAAAAAGATTTCTTCAAATGCCCATCCCTAGTTTTGAGATTTGCCCACTCTGGGACACGTTTCCAAAAACGCAGTTTCCACCTGGACGAAACGGGACGGAAGCTAAATGAGATCTGTCTGTGGATAGTTGAGCTACCTAGCCCTGGATGCAAGGTGTTTATGAGAAGAGGTGTTTGAATGAGGTTGTGTTGTCCGCATGAGCTATTCAAGGTAGGTGGCACTACCCGATGGTGATGGACACGTTCACCAGCCAATCAGGATTGACATAATGAGATTAATGCTTCTGAGTGCTGGAGTGAGGTGTGTATCCCCACAGTGAGACATTGAGCAAAATATCCAGTGGCAGGAAAAGGTAAATCAGCATCTTCCTAAATGTATGTCTATTTTAACTCATGACACTCAAATAATTGCATCATTCTGGTCCATTTTGAAAACACCATTGAAACATTCACAGTTTATACTGGAACTAGCATGTGAACCCTGAGGCTAATCGCATTGACAAATGCTAATTGGAGTCAGGAGTAGCCACAGAACTAAATCATCACCATTTGTTGACAGTTTGTCAAACAGTGGACTGATGAATATCTAAACTCTTTGAGATTACTTCATTAGCTTTATGGACATAATCGATTTTTAATGCCAAGTTCTCTGAGATCTCTTTTTTGTAAGGCAATAACTAAGTCATGGTTTTTAATTGATTATTTATATTTTTCAAATTCTAATACAAAGGAGAGTCCTCCTGTTGCTGACTGACAGGCTGCTGCTGTCATGTTCTTCTATGGGACAGACAGTAGTGAGCTTACTTTTGAACTGTAAAATATTAAAAAATAAACCTTATTTACAACTGTTGTTGAATTACTGTAGGTACATCAATGTCAAACAAAAGGCAAAATCTTATTGCTTCAAGGTTTTATTTGTCACTCCAAATTGAAGATTATAGCCTGCCTTACAGTAAAAATGGCATAGCCTACATAAAATAAAAAGAGGAGTAAAGCAATATATTAAGCAGCAATATTTAAGCATCAAAGATGTTTAATCATACCCACATAGTTTGAAACAACGTTCAAAACACACAGCCAGTGTCACAACTAAGCATAAAGCCCGCTAGCTTAATGCTAACGTATAATGTAAAACGCCATAGATAGGCTAACAGAAATTAGCATCATTAATTTAATGCTGGCTTTAGGACTGTTACTCGCGCCCGGTGTGAACGCACCGTAACCTGACCGTAACACGGCACAACATGTGGACCAGCTGGTCTTCCTGCAGAAGAATCTGACCACCGACCTTTAGAGCAATATAGCGCATTTACCGTTTATTAGCGGGCAAGCGCGACCTGTCCATGCACCTGTGTCTGTGTGTGACACGCTGTTGTTGTTGTGATCATGTGATCTCTGCATGCTGGAGCCAGGCGCTCTTCTTCTCTGGCAGGCGGCGCACCAAGGTGCAGTACCGCCACCTACTGTGTTGGAGTGTGAACGAGAGTCACCTATTCATATGGGACAGAAGTACTGGAGCGGAATAATGGACTGCTTTTATCGGAGCGTTTATATCGGAGATTTTAGATGCAGTCTGATATAATCCGATATTCGTTTTTTTGGCTGATATCGGACATAAATCCGATATCAATATCGGATCGGGACATCCCTAATTGGATCGATAAAAAGAAGTAACGAGTAGCAAGCAGAATGTAGCTCAATGTACCGGAATAAAAGTACTGCTTCTTCTCCACAAATATACTAAGTAAAAGTTAATGGTATACTGCATTGAAACTACTCTTACAAGTACAGTCCATCCAAAAAGTTACTCAAGAAAATGTAACAGTAAATGTAACGTGTTACTATCCACCTCTAGTCATGTCAATATGTTGTACATGAATTGTCCAGAATAAAGAAGGTTCTTTGCCGTTGTTTTGGGAATGATTTACACTTAGAACCAGTGTTATCTGTGACCTGGTTGGTGAAGGTATCCCCGGCAAGCAGGACGGCAGGGACAGTTTTTATTTTTCTCTAATTTAGAATTTTTGAATTTGCTGGCGAAAAGGACAAGAATGTCACCGCAAAAAAAAAAAGAAAAAAAGTTTCCGTCAGAAACTCACTCAACTTTAAATGTAAAGAAGCACCTCCAAGCTGACAATCTGACACTCTGTAACATGCTGTCTGTCATTCCTGTTATTATTAGCCTGCAGAGTTACAAATTGTGGTTCATTGAATGATGTCATTCAGTGTCAGGACTTCTCGGTACATTTAAAGAGGGTGTGTGCCCTGTGGTCAACGCTGCAGCATGCACAAAGCTTCGCCAAGGGTTTTTCTTTTCTGGTAACAAACTGGTTACTTTTATTCATAGGTAATGCAGTAACATAACAGATTGCCTTTTATTGACAGTAATACTGTAAAGTACAAGGTTGCTTTCCAAAGTAACTATACCCAACACTGCTTATAACAGACTCCTTCCTCAGCATGGTCCCATAGGATCCATACATGCTTCTCTTGTCTGTATGGATAATGTGGCCAAATGTACAATAAGCATGTGCATTTTGCTTTGAGAAATTGCTCCCAAGGATCAAACAGACTTGTGGAGGTCAATTTTTTTTGTCCTGACATTTTGACTGATTCCTTTTGAATATCCCAAATGACAAGGAGGCCCTGAGTTTGGAGTTACCATGGCAGGTGATTCAGTTAGCCCATGAGACCCTTCTAAAGCTTTGGCATCCTTTGCTATAGTTTTACACGTTGATTCATGGCACTGTCATTTTATTGAATGTAAACCAGAACCACTGGAATTGTGATATTGTGAATTAAATGTGAAAATGCAGAAGAATCTGGCAGTGGTCATGGTTTAAGTCTGACTCTGTTGCTTGTCTTCCTCTCTCTTCACCTAACTTTTCTATGTCTCTCTGTTTAACAGATTGTAGGCAAAATGTCCTCATGAATATATTAGAATGGAAATAAATAGGAAAAAAATGTTGAGTTTGCTGTTTTTTAAGTTTTGAGACAAAAACCAGTGACTATACTGTAGAAGCTGCTGAAATAACTTCTCTCAACACATTTTGCTCCTCCATTTCTCCAAAGAGAAGCATGGCTAAACTAGGAGCAGTTTCTCTTATCATCGCATTTGGAAATTAAACTTAGTTTTACTGTTTTATCATCAAAACGTGAGTCACAGAGTTGTGTTTATGAGATATAAAGACTCTCGCATTAATTTCAAGTGTCCAAGATAATTACAGTTTATCTTTTTTTGCGTGTGCTTTAGAATTTGTGTATCTCTACAACCTGCACTGTGAAGAGAGAAAGTGTTATCACAGACACGTACCTTCAGAGTTATCAGTTTGCCTGCACAAAGTGTTTTGGGGGAACTGCCCTGTCTAAGCTCCTCTGATCCCATTTAAATTGCTGAGTAGGTTTTCAGAGTGTTGCATAGACGGATTCAAACAGCAGTGTAACTGTCCTCATCCATTTAGTCGGATAAAAATGGTTGAAATGACTGGAAAACAAATACATATTTATCACATTGCCAGAGTTAAACTTGGAATTGCGTAACTTTGAAGTGTGTTAAGTGTTTGTTGAGTGCCCTCTTGTAAGGGATGCTTGGAAAATTCAAAAAGATTAAACATGTGGGTATCCTCAAAACCAGATTCTATATGCTTGATTAGTTTATAGAAAATGTGATTTCAGCACAGTAGAAAGTAAGGTAAATACAAATGAATTAATAATAGAAAAAAACAAAACAGAAAATGTAATCAGGAGCTGTGGGTATACCAAACATTTACATCAGGCTCAGCCTCAGTTAAGAAGTGAATACTTCAATTCAGCACCTGCAGCCCAGTATAACACTCCCGTTTCACATATTCAGTTCTGACATGCTGAAAACCCTTAAAGAGAGAGAGAGAGAGAGAGAGAGAGAGAATGCTCAACCTTTCCAGTTTTTATTTTAGCCCTCATGAGGCATTGCAGGTTTTGTCATATGGAGGAGCAGAATTTTTGACAGCTGCCCGAAAGCTGTGGAGTTGGATTTTACAGTCTTGTATTGAAGCATTTTAGCAGTGCAGTTGTCTGTGAGTTTTCCTGTGAGACACCATCAGATGTCAAAGTGAATGAGAGCAATGATTTTAAAAAGGTGAGCCAGTGTTTTGGAAATAACTGTCAGAACTGGATATTTATCAGTAAACGCTATGGCACATGGCAAAATGCCTTGAAAATGTTTCTTTTCCTTCCTTTTTAAGTTAGCATAAACATGTTTCATACATCTGAGCACAGTAGAAAACCTGTAAGAATGATATCAGATTTTACCCATAATTTTCTGAGGTATTTTGTGACATTTTAATTTGGTCTTAGTGTCACAAAATCGTGACTTAAAGAGTATCCTGTTGTAGGACATTGTCCAGTGTAGTTGAACACAAATGTACAAGTTCACTGTTAAACTCTCCATATATCTTCTGATTTCCCATCTGAAACCAAGAGTGGTTTCCTGCCAGCTTATTCATCATGGGCATTGATTTCACAGTTCTGGAAAGTGCCACAGTGGTGCAAAGTCACAAAGTTTGCACTTAAAGCTTATTTGATGTAATTTAAGAACTCAGCTGCTTCAACTAACTATCTTTCTCGCTAGAAAATGTATACAAAGCAAGTTTGATTAGATAATCTAATAGTCTGGCAGGATCCACTTGACCCCTCTTCATCCACAGACTCAGGAAAGGAGAGGCTTCTGGTAATGGATCCACTGCTGCCTTAAGTACTGCCAAACTCTCAATACAACTCACAATGTAGTCTCTGACTTTGTCATTCTTTCATTTAACACACACCATCGCACACAGGGACACATAATATATTCAGTCAGCACTCAACAAACACACCCCACATACATACATCACATACTAAACACCTCGCAGGCCTCTCAGAGGAGGCTATGCGTGTGTGCTATATAAATGCAAATGATGCAGGACACATGGCCTCTCCCTTAATTGTCATGGAGGAATTAGAAAGCAAGAGAAACAATAGTGATAAAAAAAGAAAAAAGTATTCCAACAAACAAATCGTTTTATTCTTTATCTTTGTCCACTGTGTAGAACATAAAACAGGAAAAGACAGAGGGAGAGTCGATACACCCGCAGGTCAATACAACAGTCAGGCACTAACATATGACACTCTGTGTCTTTTGTGAAAGGTCACTCTATGATGGAGCTGCCTCTGGCAAATTAAAGAATTGAGTAGTGTGTCCATAGTGGCTCACCGAGGTATAGGTGTATTGTTGTATGACCAGGACCAGGATTATAAGCACTCACAGATAATTCCAAAACAATAATGAAGATCTGATTGTTATTGTTCTCATCTAAAAATACTTAATTGTGGTAATTGGAGGTAGCTTTAAATATACGCACAACACACAACAATAAAATGTATATTTCCACAGCAAAGTACAATTGGAAACTAACTGCAGTGTAAATGTAGGTAGAACTTTCTGATGCAGCAATGAATCACTTACCATTCTCAGCCATCCCCTTAGCCTGGACTTCACACACTGTCCACCAATGCAGGATTTGGTTTGAATTGTTATTATTTTTATTTTCCAGACTATAAGTCGCACTTTTTTTAGTAGTTTGGCTGGCCATGCGATTCTATTTAGAAGCGACTTATATATCAAAAATATACGCTATGTCATCTATGACCACAAGAGAGCACCGTCCACACTTGTGACAACTGCACCACCGGAAAAAAATTACGTGACTGAACCATAAAGAACACAGATAAACAGATAAAGGGCTGTACTGCAGAATTTAAACTGCAAATTATAAAGTATGCAGCCGAAAACGGTAATCGAGCAGCAGAAAGAAAGTTTGGAGTGAGTGAAAAACTCGACAGGGACTGGTGAAAAGCAGAGGTAACTCTTACTTCTATGAAAAAATCAAAGAAGGCAAATCGTGGGCTGAAAGCGCGATGGCCGGAGCTGGAGGAACGAGTCCACAGATGGGTTCTTGAACAGCGTGCTGCTGCAACGCAACCACCTGTCAATTAGAGCACGGACCACGGGGTGTCAGAAACTGCCACCAGACTTCCAAGACAAGGTCGTCAGTTTCCGTGCAGGTGACGACACACAATGTGTCACCAGACCACGTAATTAATATGGACGAGGTCCCCCTCACGTTTGACATCCCCATGGGCCGAAGTGTCGCAGAGAAAGGGCAGAAAAGTGTGAGCATAGTAACAACTGCTCATGAGAAATCACACTTCACGGTGGTGCTCGCATGCTCTGGAGATGGCTCAAAACTGCCCCCAATGGTCATTTTCAAACCGAATCCCCCCCCCTCCTGCTGTTGTCGTGACCGCAAACCTGAAAGGGTGGATGGATGAAATGATGAGCTTTTGGCTCACAAAGTGATATTCTAAACATCCTGATGGCTTCATTAAAACACGCAAAGCCCTGCTTGTGATGGACAGTATGCGAGCACATATAACGGCACACAAAGACAAAATCAAAGCCTACAACTCCATCCCTGCTATCATCCCTTGAGGCTTAAAGCCTCTGGAAACCCAAATCCACAAAAGCCTCCTAACTATGTATTTTAGGGTCTTATGTACATAGTATTAAACATGTAAAAATATTTAGAAAAAAGTTTCCATCCAAATTCAAAATATTTGTCTTTTAAGTTTTTGTACAGTGGGTTTGAATTGGGCGGAGTTATCTCTTGGATTTATCACGCAATAAATCCGAACCACTCATAAATCGCCACATCAGTTCTCTCATCCAGCCCGCCAGTGGCGGCGAACAAAACCGTTCTGCTCCCAGTCGCTCCACACTCCTCTGAAATCCTCACAACCACAGCCATGTCAACCGGAGTTGTGTGTGTGTGTGTGTGTTAGGGGTGTGTATTGGCAAGAATCTGGCGATACGATACGTATCACAATACAGGGGCAACGATACGATATATTGCGATATATTGCGATACTGTAGGAACAACGATATACTGAGTTTCTTTGAAAGAGTTACTTTAATTGTAAGAAATCTGTAGCACATAGCACACACAATGCTGTTACATGCTTAGCATCAACTTGCTGAAGAAATACAAGCAATGATTTTTGGATAAACAAATGAAAAAAATAAGTTAACAGAGCAGGTTCAAATTTCTGAAGTTGAAAAAGAAAATGCAAAGTCACTGCAACACCTGATCTGCTCTTTATGTGCAGGCTGAAGAAATTAATATCTGCCTTTCAGTAAAAGTCTCAAATACTTGCAAATATATGCAGTCCCTCCCTGTGTATAATCTAACATAACAATACTTTTTCCGCTATATCAACAGTCATTAGCTTACCATGTAGAAAAAAAATGTAAACAATGTTACATTAAAGGTGTAGATATTTTAAGATATCTGCTTAGAGTTTCACAACCTGTGAGAGGAGTTTTTGATTTCAAAGTTCAAATGTCATAACACTTTTTCTGGCTGTTACCACAAAGAAATTAGCATATACTCTCTCTATAATCAAATATGAAAGTGCTTGTAGGGTTAAAATATTAACAAAAAATGTAAACTGTTATTGACAAAAATAAAGTACAAAGCCCTGCAACATCCACCTTTTCAGTGTAATCTCAATAAAGGAATTTACCCATCTGCCTAAATAAAAGCTTGCAGGACTCAACAAAATTAAATATGGTAAACAGTCTCAGATACTGGGTTTTACATGTTGTTCCAGTTTGTATGTCAGTGCTTATTTTTTAATCTCAAGGTTTTTGTGGAGGAATACAAGCTGGTCCACATGCCCAGCTTTCAGGACGCTTCTCTGTGCATTCACAATATCTCCTACGGAAGAGAAAACTCTCTCCGCAGAGATGCTTGTTCCAGGAATACACAGGAAACATTTTGCTACTCTGAATAGCTGAGGGTACTCCTGTTCGTGGTCCCTCCACCAACTCAGAGGATTTCCTGTGAGAGGCAAAGGGGTCTCATCTTTAAACCTCTTTATCTCAGCTGCAGCAGCATCATCTGCTGATTTTGGTGCTGTATTACCACCAGCAGTGGCATATGTTGCACCAAGCAAGTCTGCCAATGCACATGAGGTCCTTGGTCTCTTTTGGGGTGGCTGAGGGGTGGAAGCAGGGCTGTCCTCAAATGGTGGGTGATCAACTTCCTCTGGGACATTCTCCCCTTGTTTGTCAGTGTCCTCTTGCAGCTGAAAAACATCAAATCCAACTAGTATTAATGTCACCGAAAGCCAAAATTCAAATCCTAGATTCATCCTATTCCATACTTATATTTAATACATAATTATCAAAGTGCAACTTAACCATATGTCATTAGTTCATTTACTCAGATTTGCACTTAGTTATAACTGCTGTGTATTTTTTCCAACTGTAATATATTAATTTATTTACTTACATTCTGTTGCTTCTTCATCACAGCCACCACAGCGTTGGTCAGTCTGGAGTAGATCTCACTGGCCTCTGCTTCAGACAGGAAGGGAAGATCCTTAAACCTGGGATCAACAGCTGATGCCATGTGCAGCACCTCCCTCTCATTGTATCTCTTTCCCAGATCTTGTGCTATAGCAGCCTTGATGTCCTTTACAGTCTGTGTGTCATCAGGGTTTTCTTCTGCACCCATCACAAGCTTGGCATGAAGAGGAGCGATGAGGGACAGTGTTGGCATGCTCTCCTCAGACATAACCAGGGTGGCATCCTTCATGGGCTTGAGTGCACTGAGCACTTCTTCTGCACACGTGATATCAGACTCGCTTAATGTGAAGATATCTTTTTCACTCCTCCTGACCTCTGCTGAAAGCAGAGCTGCGCAGATGGCTGGTTGCTGTTCTAAGAATCGTTCTATCATTTCATAAGAGCTGTTCCATCTTGTAATAACGTCTGTTATCAGCCTATGACTTGGCAGCTGGAGTAGGCGCTGTTTTTGCTTTAACTGTTCACTGGCTAGTGTGCTGCGCCTAAAAAAGGTTGTTACACGTCTGACCCTGCCGAGAAGTCGCGACACTGACTGTATTTTCAGTGCTCTCTGTGACGCCAGATTGAGGCTGTGTGCAAAGCACTGTATGTGCGTCAAGCCTGCGAGTCTCGCCGCGACAGTCATATTCGAGGCATTATCTGTAACAACAACGGGATCTTTTCCATCCAATCCCCATTCGGTCACAGCCTCATTCAGTAACGCTGCTATGTGTTCCCCCGTGTGACTGTCACTCATGGCTCGGGTTTGCAGTACATGTGACTTGAGGTTCCACTGGTCATCTATGTGATGTGCTGTAAGAGTTACATACGATTCAGTGGCCCTCGAAGTCCAAGCGTCGCATGTCATAGCGACTCTCTCCGCTGAGCAGAGCGAGTCCAGCACCGTCGCTTTGACTTCTCTGTACAACTTCGGGAGAGCGATGTCCGTGATGTGTTGTCGGGAAGGGATGGTGTAACGGGGCTCCAGTGTTGTCATCATATTACGGAATCCCTCATTCTCCACAACACTCAGAGGGCGCATGTCTTTACAAATAAAAGAAAGTACTGACTGTGTTATCTTGGTTGCGCGAGTTGAGGTCGCTGGTAGTTTCGAAAAGTTAACATCTTGAATAGTTCGTTGAGCAGGATCCACTCGTTTCACGTTAGCCTGTAATGCTACATTGTCATGGTGTCTCGCCACATGTGCTCGCAAATTTGTAGTATTGCCCGAGTACTTGACTTCGGCGTTGCAGAGTTTACAGACCGCATGGCTCTTGTCGTAGTCGTAACTGCCGTCCTTTGTTTTGAAACCAAAATATGCCCAAACATCAGCTTTAAAAGCTGCTGGAGCTGGCAGACAGAGCAACCATGTTGCCCCGCTCTCATCCGCGGGGGCGAGTCATGCCACAGCCGCCTGCCGCGGAGGTCTGTCGGCCGAGGCAGACGAGGCGTCTGGCCAACCTGCGGAGCACCAGGACCGCCGAGGACAGCAAGTCTGCCGCGGCCATATGATGGTTCGTCCGCGGCACAACACGTCAGTTAAACAGACTGTTGTTTCTTTTCTTTTTTTTCAATCGTTTTCGGTCAGTGTTTTTTGATCTTTTGATCCCAGTCTGGAATGAGAGCAGAGCGGAGCAGAGCTTTGTTTTGGTACGTGATAAGAGACGCGACCGGCGCGATGACGTGGCGTCACCTAACGTTCAGTGTCATCACGTAAATTAGTGGGTTGACGCAGGTCTGGCGTTCCCACTGCAAGCCGATCGGAGCCGAGCCGATTAAAGGCGATTTTAACCCGCGTCGCTTGCCGAGTCGTTTGACCCGTGTCGACGCGGGTCGACGCGGCTCAGTGCGCCTTTCCCACTGCCACCAAAAGCCGATTGTTAGCGGGTTTAAACGGGTTTTTTGGCCAGTGAGAAAGGGGTATAAGCCTCCAATTGATCATGCGCCCTGGCTACTTGGCCACAGGGATATCCCTTTGGTCGAATGGTCAGTGAGTATGACTCTTACCCGGAGAATGGGGTTCATAACCCTGCCCAGGCCCTCCTTTGTCCTGCCACACTATCTTTTCCTTTTTGCTGCTGAATGTGAGCTTTGGGGTGTTGTCCTGTTTAAAGGTCCAAGATCTTCACCTCAGACTGACTTTTCTGACTTTAGGTGACACATTTGACTCTTAAAATGCCTTGATAATCTTAAAATTTCAACATTCCTTTTATACATTTGACTCTTCCAGTACCAGAGGCAACACAGCAGCTCCACAACATGACAGAGCCTCGATCATGTTTTACTGCAGTCAGGGTGTTCTTTACCTTAAGGGCTTCATTTCATCACCTTTAACTGAACTGATGCTATACATTCCCACAGAGCTCTGATTTGTTTTCATCTGTCGGTCTTCCCAAAAGACTGTGCCTTAGCTAACACTAGTTTTGCCCCTGTGTGCCTCTTATTTCAATAGCGGTGTTGACCTTGGCCTTTGCCCATGGAGCCCCACCAGAATCTGCAACAAGATTCACAGATTTTTTTCTCACTGAGTTTCTTTTTCAACAGTTTTGTAAAACATGTTCCTTAATGAACTGTTGAAACAGTGATTTCATGATCTGTGATGTTGACTGTACCTTGCAGCCTTTGTGCGTTTTTTTAAGTAGCATTTCTGATGTTCCCAGAGTTTTTTTTTTGTATGAAACAAAGAATGAAAAAAATCATTCACGTTCTTATGCAGTAAAACCCCATGTCACTGCTTACACATGAACACTGAATATTAAGCAAAAAGGGGTCTTATTATGTTATTTTACAGTATTTGCCCAACTTGTTTACATTCATAAAAAGGGTGCCAATAATTTTCCAATGATTGTGTCCAGCATGCTTTTTTGATCAGTACTTTTTGATTTCACAATATTAAATCATGTTTTTTTTCAGTAACTGTTGTTATTCAATAACTTTATTTTTTTGAATAAAATGGAAAAAAAACCCTAAAATACCACAATTAATGTAGCTTGTTTAAGTACTTACTGCCTCATCACATTAAAACCTTCTTGTCTTTTGTTTTTTAGGTGTACTAGCCTTTTTTTCTTCCATCACAGACACAAATGGTTTCACAAAGAACATTTCTGGCACCATTTTATAGGACCTCAATGGCAGAGCTAGTGCAGGAAATTGCAGGTTAAGGGTGGTTACTTGCTGAAGGTTTTCAGGGATTAAAGTTTTTAGAGGTGGAGGGTAGAAAGTCTGAAGAGTAGTGTTTCAGCCCATTATCTCGTAATTTGCCTCCACTAATAATGAAGTCCTTTCACATGGGTATATTTGTGCAGTGTATATTCAGTATGTGGAAGCCAAATATAGTTACCATCAAGAAAAGGGCACTTCTACATTGATTGTTTATGAATATGCAGTGAAAAGTTTGACATTAAAATATGCCTGCTGGTATAAACAGGAAGTAGTGCCAAGTAATATGTATACCAGATATAAATCTAGCAAAACTGATGGATTTCAAAAAAAGAATACATTTGTGTGTGGAAATCTGCAACTCTGTAACATACTCCCGCACTACCACACACTGCTAAAATCAATGCAGAACAGCACATGACTTGATACATTAATGTGACTTGTGTCTGAGGAAGCTTAGGAGAAAGTGGGGCCCCGGGGAGCAATAAACCATTCTTTCCATGACCAAAGTGAATTTAATGATCCGGGCAGAAACAGAAGGAAGGTTGGGTATCTGCAGCTCTGTGTGCTTTACAGAGCGATCCAAGAAAGCCTATATTTGACAAGCACTCGCACCAGTGTACATATCCCACATTCCCTGCCTTAAGTTATTTTATATATCCATCAGCCAGGTGAATCATAATGGATATTCTTTGCCCAGCTGGCCATTAATTAAATTTTGCTAGCAATGAGTCCTCTATTAACTTCACACTGTGGGCACGTGAACTGGCTTTGGAGTGTAGTCTTGACTGGAGCATGATACCTGATGGGTTGTCCTTCTATGTGAAAAAAGACATTACAGTTTAAAGATCTGGATTAGATACTTTAGAAAACGTATACTGAAATACTTCTAATAGTCAAATCAAACATTTTTGACATACATTAACTCATTGAGTGCCATTGACGTCAATCAAAATCCAACGCTTGAGTGCCAGGGAGCGTAGGAGAGGGTGAGGGGGCAGCAACAGCTCGTACTTATTGTACTGTAGTTGTTGTTGTTGTTGTTGTTGTTGTTGTTGTTGTTGTTTTGTTTTTTGTTTTGTCTTTTTTTGGGGGGGGGGGGGGTCAATGAAAAAACATGTGAAATTAAATTTTCTGATGTCTTACATGTTTTTGAAGCCAAAATTAAAACGGATAAATCACTATTTTTCTTGAGAGACTCTCTTTCACAAAAATGCATTTTTCTCAGCTTTCTAGAAAAAACGTGGTCTTTTTGGTGCAACCAGGCTCTATTCAACTTAAGATAAATCAAGAATGGAACAAGGTACAAACAAATGTTTTTTTCCCTATAGAGAGTCTCCTCTTTCCTTCGAGCTGTTTGGTGTTTTCAGAGTCATAGTACAAAATATTCTCTGGGTCTTGACATATTCCTCAAAATGCCCCAAAACGCTGGCACATGGCACTGACCATTTTATAAAAGGTCTGGCACTCAATGAGTTAAAGACTAAGGGAAGAGAAGAAGTGTTGGTTGGAGAATTTGATTCCTCTTCTCTCTGTTCTTTAGCAGTACTGTTCTACGACTGTTTCTCAGTTTGCAGGATGTAACATTGCACTGGTTTGGAGCAGATGAACAGGGCCTAGACTCAGCAGGACAAGCTGAGCTTAGATACTATTAGAGGATGTTGGAGCGTTTCAGTCTTAACAGAAACACACGTCAATTTTGTATCCTTAATGTTTAATCATTTCTGCCAAGAAGGAGCCAGCATTGTCTAATCGTGTAATGTATATTCAGTAGTGTTGACTGTATACTGGGGTGTCCTGTGTAGGAGCTGTCCATGGTTACTTAACCAAAAGTCTCTTGAAGTAGGCTATCAAACAGAGAATTATGGACTGTGGAAGTTTGAATAGTCAAAATAGTTATAGTAATAATAGTTATCATGATGTGAACCGTATGTTGCGGTAAAAAGAAGAAAAAAAAAAGTTGATTCGGTGGAGGCGGGGCCCCTACGGTATGTGGGTGGGCGCCGCTCCTTATAAAAATCCTATAGAGGAAACACTGAGCTGTATAATCCAAGATAGTCATGCAGTCATACTGGATCCTTCTATTAGTTTTATTCAGACTTCCAACATAGAAATTGGCACAATTGCCATGTGAATTTAGGGTTATGCTACTTGGATGGCAGTATGTAGCAGCGTTGCCTTGATAAATGTATATCATATTCCTTATCACTAATGTACCACTGTCTCCAAGGAGTGTGAGCAATTACAGAAAAATAAACAGCTCCTTTGGTTTGAAGGCTGATCTGGCAAGGTACATACTGATTTCCATCAACCAAATTACCCAAAAGCACACCTTGTTCATCTGCCTGAAAACATTCAAAGACAGTAATTCTGTCACTGCCAGAAGTCTCTTTAAAATAACCTTTTCCTAATTCTCAGTGTTTCCTACTGTGTGTCTGAGCAGTGTTGTCATGGTCACAATAGCCTGCCGCTGGTATATTTTGTGTTTTTATTATTTATTGTTGTTTCTATTATTTATTGTTGGTATGTGCTTTTGTAGCCGGTGCCTTTTTTCTGTGCCTGTGTTTTCTTTTTCTGTGTGAAGTTCACTGGTTGCAACATACCCTTTGTTATATAACTTGCGTTTCTTCACTGGAAATCATGTCCTGTTAGGCTTTTGATGTTGTCCCAAACAGTTATGCTTGAAAATTATCTTAAAAATTCAATCTAAATAGAGTTGCAAAGTGATGCTTGATGAGGAGGATGAAAAGAGGATTAAATTGTCCCATTCCCTGAGGAAGAAACGTGTGTATTTGAAATGCCATCCCTATACTGCTGTTGGTGGGAAGCGAACACAGTGTTCGCAGCGTGCACTATCGACATAGTCAACTTTCTCTCTCTTGCTCTACGTGGTAGATTCTTGTCCTCATTTACATATCAGTATCTGTTTGATCTCCATCAGCCACGCAAGTTAAAAGTGGCAGCCTCGCATTTGAGCCAGGGATGAAGAGACATGGATGTTTTAAGCACATGCCGGCATACATCATTATTCTTTCCCCTTCCCTCTAATTAGTTAATTGAAAGGACATCTGTGTAACATCTACAACACATTAGTGTTTCCCAGTAGATTTGCTCTGGTACTTATGTTATGTCAGTTCACTGAGGCATCTTTTGAACAATTACTGCAAATTCTGTTTCATCTTGGTCTTTTAATTTCATGGAATGAGTTCAAAATTGAAAATCAATGTCATATAAACTTTTTTCTTCTTCTCCTATTCTTCTGGCACAGAATCAGTCTAAATGTATGAACTGATCGTGGGATATACATACTTAGGTTACTGTTAAACCAAAGGTCGTTTCATTTCTTTCATCGCAAACCTTGTAATACCTCATGTTATTTAACTCATTGGCTGCCAGCCATTTTCATAGCAGAGAGCCCCATGCTGCCAGCCATTTTAGAGCATTTTGACCGATCTTTCAAGACCCACAGAATATTTTTTTTCTATGACATGTAAACACCGAAACTACCAAGAGAAAGAGTAGACTCTCCTCTTTCATTAGAAAAAAACATTTGTTTCTACCCTTTTCCGTTCATTAGTAAATGGCAGTAGACCATAGGCTGGTTTCACCAAAAACACCAGTTTTTGGCCAAAACACTGAGAAAACAAGCTTTTTGTGGAGAGAAACATGTCAAGCAGAACAGTGACTTTGACGTTAATATTTTTTGCTTTAGTGACACCTCAAACATCTGAACGCTGTTTTCCTTCTATAAAACAACAAAAACAACACTGAGAAAGGACTTTTGATGGCAAAATAATAATTTATTTACAAATATATAACTAAAAATGCATTAGCCTAACTTTTCCGAACGTTTGTATGCTGTCACATGACCTCTGCCTCATGGTCGACCTCTGCTCAATGCACGACTTGTAAATTATAGAAATATATATATATAGAAACCATAAAAATACAATTCTTACCGTCTATTAGGGCTGTCACTTTTTAGAATAATGAGATTCGAACGAATATCGAATGACCCGTAATTCGTTCGGATACATTCGAATACCCATTCGTGACAGCCCCACCGTCTATAGACGTCAATGGCAGCCAATGAGTGAATAGAGATTTTGATAAGCCCAGATCAATACCTCCACATGGGATTTTGTTTGCTGCTCAGGTCAATGAACAGATGAAGCAAGTAAGTTCAAGGTAGCTGAAACAAATGACATTCAGTACACTGAAATGTAATTTGGCCTAAAAGGTATGATATTGTTCACCATCTAAATTAGGGTATGTGATGAAATTCTGTGCCTATAATGTCAAATATTTCTGACTCATCACTTGAGACATTGTGTATCATATCGTTAGATATGCTTTTTTTCTCTTTTATTGTCTTTTGTTCGCTTCCATTAATCTCTCATTGTCTTGTTCTCACAATACTGGCAGGAAGGTGCTACACTAACAGTCAAAAGGTGTGATGGCAGGAAAGGCATTCTGGGACACAATGACACCCCAATTACCTGCTGGCAAAGGAAGGGTGAGCTCCTTGTAGTGTCCTTGGGTTGTGACATTTTCCCTTTCAGCTCCCCCTCAGATTTACTGGAATGAGCGGGGTTGCTGAGCAGGGCACTTTATAAATACATCTCCTCTCGATTACTGTGACCACCGGCCCTAGCCATCTGAGTGGAGTTGGGATGGCTTCATCCCTTGAGATCCGATGCCGTAGATCAAGGCCCCAAATGGCTGCCCTAACTCGGCTATCAATCTCTGTTATTGCCTGCCACTGACGCCAGCGCACAGGACACACACAATGTGCTGCCATCTAATCAGTGTGGTACAGCTCTCCGGATGGTAAACATGAAACAATATCTCTTGTGTCCCTCACAACAGGTCGTGTACAGACAGAGGGATGTCATTAGTGATCGTGCTGAATGTGTTTACTGTCTCTGTCTTCATAAAAAAAATATATATATAGTATATTTGTGGACCTCTATACGACTTGTGTTCATGCATGAAAACTCAATCTTCTTATCATATTCTGGGTTAATATACATTCAAATTTATGCTTTTGGTCGATTCTTTTTATATTGGTTACTGTTTCCCAGACAATACAGGCAAAGATCATTCGGCATAACCAGATATAAATCCCATTAAAATGCGTGTGACATGGCGAAATGAGAAATATTATGAGTTTATGGATCTTCAGAGCGCCATGAGACATAACTGCATCTATGTGGGTGATAAATAGTGCATTAAAACCATATTCTAAGTGCATGTATGTCGCTACCTCCAGTGCTTACAAAGAGAAATGTTTCTGAGTACATTATCGGCCTCCCCTTTAGCTTAGAAAACTCACCTCTACATCAATAGAAAAGTCTTTTTTGCTTTTTGTAAATGGCCCTGCAGACACCCACACTGGAGACTTTTTTTTAATTTTTTTTTTTTAATTCTGGTTGATAAAACCTTTACAGTTGAGGTTTGATAGAAATATACTGGGACAAAAGGAGATCAAGTCAGTCAATAAGTGAAAATACATTTGTGGTTGCACTCTACCATGATGACAAAGTAAAACAACCACAAATCAGACAGACATTAAGGGGAATATCCAAAGTGAAGTTTGTATTTTCCGTGCTCTGTTCGCACAGGACTATTGTTATCACGGGACGTCTGCTGGCGAAAGTATGGTAGGTAATTTGCGGTGGAATTTTTACTTTACAAATTACAGACATGGCGCATTCGCACGGGATCAAGATCACAGACATCCTCTGCAATTATTACAAATTAGCAGAGGTCCCCAGGTAATACTAATCCTGGGAAAAGGGCTTAACGCACTTTTTTTTCTAAAAAGAGGTTCAAGCTCCAGGGATGTAGAGGGGTTCTGAGCTGATAATCTAATGGTACATCGTTGTGGCGTGGTCCTGGCTAGTGAACACATATTTTGCTGCCACTACACCTATGTATTATTTACATAGCAAACTTCCAGCAATAGAATGTTAACACCACTTAAGTTTGCTTTGGCCCCCGGGCTTTTCACATTTGCAATGGGAAAAGATGCTATCCGTCAGCACACCCAGGATGTATTTTAGCTACAAACATGAAAGGAAAGATGAATGAAGATTATGAATTTAACACAACAAACAAGCCAATTCTTTTCATTGACAAGTTAATTAAATTTTGTCCTCCATTGTTTTGAGTGATTATATTATACAGACTTTGATGTGCAAATTTGGTAGAATTCACTGAAACTCA
The DNA here is from genome assembly GCF_045865225.1 of Trachurus japonicus. Classification (NCBI taxonomy): domain Eukaryota; kingdom Metazoa; phylum Chordata; class Actinopteri; order Carangiformes; family Carangidae; genus Trachurus; species Trachurus japonicus. Next base: position 26,615,380 of record NC_140915.1, on the reverse strand, counting down.
GTGGAAGTGTATCATCCTGTCAGATGTTGAAACAGACAGCTTTTTGAGACATTACCTGTCGTTACTGTATATTTTATTTCAGATTTTTGCCAATGATATGGTCTTGATGCTGAGTAACTATTCATAATTTACCATCTTAATTCTAAATTATGTAAACAAAGCGCATCAAATGAACCACTACAAATGTCATGTCATTATGAGGAGTAGTCTTTGGCTTACTTTTAAATAGTGCAATTCAAATATGTCTATTTTGGACTTGCAGGTAAAACCATATAAAATATTAACAGAACCATAGAAGTCCTCCAATTTGGCTGCCGTTCTTTATCATATTTTACTATTCTGTACTAAAAGAAATGGTTTTAAGTCTAGAAAGAAAAGACAAAAATTGTCTTTTGTCTCTAGACTTAAATCCATTTTTTTTATAACCTTTGTTGTATTATCACCAACTTACTCAGAGTTTTTGATTATAGTTCATCACAATTTTGTTTTCAGTGCAGTTATGCTTTACTGAGTACTCAGTGTTGTGATAAAGTCATTAGCTTTCCTTTCTTATGTTGTGTTTTTTTTTCCTCGAATGTGAGACTCATTGGAAAAATAGCTTTCACATTTCAAAATCCTCCCATATGAGCTCATCAAGTTAAATGAGTCATGTTGTACATTAAGAAAAAAAAAAGTAAAAGGTCATGTAGACGTCATTAGTCTCCACTTTTCATAATGGATATTGTTTTGTATTCTCCATTGGAAAAAACAACATGCATTCTGATTTTTCATAAACAAGGTGGTGGATGGCGGCATACTTGATATGTTGGAAGTAACCTCTTCCCTCTGTGTACTGTGCAGGCACTGAGGATGCCATGTCATTAACATACAATGCTTCCCCAGTCCCAGTTCACTGAGCTAGTCCAATTTAGATTTATCTCAAAACTTCATATGGTGTGATCCACGTGATCCCAAACTGGCTCCAGAGACAAGTCACCCGTGGTGTTCAGATGGCTCAGCACCGTAAAGCCAGGTTTCACCTAACAATCAGTATTCACCGTATGCTCCATTTTTTTTGCCATGCACCATGTCTCCAGAGATGGCAGTGTTGGCGTTTATTTTACACATTTACAAATCTGATTACGCACACATATTCTGAACACAAATTTGCAGATTCATGTACACACACACATTTACAAATCTCATCACACAGATTGAGATACACATTTGCAAATAATAAAGTAACAATAAGACCTCCATACTGTAGGTCAATTTTAGGGCCCTTTCTACCAGAGGTGTATAAAGTACTTGAAAAAAGTAACTAAGTAAAAGTAGAAATACCATAACTGAAAACGACTTTGGTAAAAGTAAAAGTAAAAGTCACCCATGAGAAAATTACTTGAGTAAAAGTCTTAAAGTAGCTCACATTAAATGTACTTAAGTATCAAAAGTATCTTGTGAAAAAATATACTCAAGTATCAAAAGTACAAGTACAAGTACAAAGTATTTAGCATAAAAAGAAGCAAAACAACCACTTGTTTTACTTGTGTGTTGTTTTATTTCACTTTCAGGTGAATAGATGTGGAATGATAAAACCAAAACATGTAGAGTGAGTGAATCAAGTGTCTTGTGTCTGCCTGAGAATATAAAGCAAGCGTCTGTCTGTGTACCGTATATGACCATTAGTGGCCCAGGCGTTTAATATGCTCAATCAACTTGGAGCCCAGGTGTTTATAAGAACCAGGCGGGTATTTGCAACAGGCACGCATGCAGTGGTGCATGGTAAAAACGAAACTTATCAATCGGCGCATGAGAGTGATCGATCCTGTTACGCATAGAGGATCTTTGGAGCCGTCTGCGGCCACAGCTCTCCGCAGCAGCAGCAGCAGCAGCGGGTCGTAGTGATGACAGAGACTGTGTGAATGCTTCACTATCGCAGATTCAAATACTAGCCTAGTAATCGCCCGGGCATTTAACTGAACAGGCTTTAATGAGGTCGGAACCCCGACGGCTTTTAGAGCACATGCGCATATTTGCACGCAGGCGATTATTTGGTCATATAGGCTAGCCTACAGGTAATTATATTTCTATTTTAATTTGTAACGAGTAACGAGGTGGCGAACGTAAATGTAACGGAGTAAAAGTACATTTTTTAACCTTTAAATGTAGTGAAGTAAAAGTAAAAGTCCTGATTAAAAAAAGAACTCCAGTAAAGTACAAATCCTCAAAAAAACTACTTAAGTAGTGTAACGAAGTACATCTACTTCGTTACTATACACCTCTGCTTTCTACTCTATATCAACAATATTTGTGATCAGTTCCTCTTACCATATGCATGCTATGCAGTTTTATACACCTCTGCTTCCTCTTTAGAAGCAGCATACACCAACCTGCAGGCTGATTTTATTTCTTTGCAGCGTGCTCTCCTCTATGCTACTGTAAGTTAGTCCTCAATGCTAACAAAACCAAAATTATGTTCTTTAGTCATAAATCTGCGACCACCCTGCCTTCGTTTAAGGCACTGAATGGTACCACCATAGAGGTAGTGAACTGACTCATACAAATATCTGGGCATCTGGCTAGGCAAGGACCTTAATTTTAAACATCAACATCAAATTCATAGTGAGTTTTTATACAGATTTAAAACATGCTTTTCTATTGTTGCCCGTAAGCGTCTAGTCACTAGTTTATTTTTATCACAGGTTGACTATGGCAGCGCTATCTATAGGATTGCCTGCCCGACCACCCTAGCCAAGCTTGTAAGCACTATGCCCCGCCCTGGGGTTGTGACGCTGTCAACCCCAGTCTCCCTGAAACTGCCAGTTTGCGTCTGCCGTTGGTTCACAGCAATTTGAAGGCAGAAAAACTCAGAAATGCAATTTTGCACTTACTTTTCTGCTGATATGTCCTCTAACATCAGAAAAATGCCACAGGAACATGTGAAAAGCACAAAAACATGATTTTCATTGGAGGGGGTCTTTAATACTTGGAGGTTACAGCACTAATATACAAGTCTATTTTAGACAAGCTGCCTTCATACATATGTTCGAAGTTTATTTCTGTCCAGATGACCGACAATCTTAGAGCCAACAGTTGGCTGCGGTTGGCACCTGTGACACTTAGCTTTGAAATTGTGTTGCGCTTTTGGTGTCTCTTTCACTGTGTCGATCTTGTTATCTCTTTCTTTCTCTGTATGTTTGCTTGTTTTTGTACTGCTGCTCTTCTTGACCAGGACATCCTTGAAAAACAGATTGTTCTCAATGGATCCTTCCTGGATAAATAAAGGTTAAAAAAAAAAAACCTGAGTGATATCTGATATCAGTTTTGAAACCTTGACTTTTTCATACTGTGGTACACCTTGAACCTGGTAACCAGTCCATACGAGTCACTGATTAAAGTTTGTACAGACCTAAATGGACTAGGAATGGTTTTTGGCAGCAGACTTTCCATCCAGTTCAACAAATAGGATAAAATTTTACGCCCAACTCTTCATGATAGGATTCTTTCCATCCATCCATTTTCTAACGTGTAACCCGATCATGGTCATGGGAGGCTGCAGCATTTCCAAGCGCACACTTGGACGATTGCGTATACCATGAACAGTTAAGAGCTAACACATAAAACTGTCACCGACTGGTGGTCTAATCTGAATGCCATGACTGCATCTTGATTCTCTCGATTGCTCTTGTTAATGCTTGACACAAAGGTTTTTAGACAGCCAGCCAATTCATGCCACTCTTCTTACTGGAGACAACACTATCTAAGCCACCATGTCACCCCTCCATTGTTAACATCCTCATGGGCTTCCAGCATGCCTCTCAAAACAGCTTAGAAACAAGGCTGCTCGCCAACACTTACTGAACAGCCGCACATGCTGAAATAGTTTCTCTTTATTGTTGTATGCTATATTTTTGCAGCTTCTTGCACATTGTATATATAATCCGGTCTTAAAGTATGCACTTTTTGTGTATACATCAGTACAGGCCTCTCATGGAAACTAGTTTGACATTTTGTGTGGTAATATCAGATTATAGTTCATATTTAAACCCTGACTGTGAAGATTATTACACTTTCAGGCCATGATCCATCAGTCATACTGTACACTCCACTGCGAATAAGTCGTAAACGCGATGAAAAACTAAGGATGTGACCAACACTTTCCTTTTTTTCAATAGATCTGGGTTTTATAGAAATGTAGCATGAATACAATTAGACTAAACATAAGCTTTAGTGTGTTATACCCCTTAATATGATCTCTGCATGGAACAGTTAATGGAACATCATTTGCTTCATGATACAAACCTAACAAATTTCTCTCAGATGTCACAGAACATTACACAGACAAAGGAAAGGAAAAAGTTGTAGATAAAGCCCATGCACCATAAACAGCAACACTAATGGTCACACACCAACGCAGCCATATACAATAGCAGCAGAGTAAGTAAGTCATTAAGTTAAAATTTGCTGAACCCTGTTGCAATTTAAGTGTTACCTTTGCTTCCCAGGGGCTATTTTAATGGAGCAATTACTCTGTTACTTAGTTACTCTCCTAATGTGCTTGTAATGTCTTTAAGCAACAAAGTGTCAGTATCTTGCAGGTCACATTAGATAATAAAGGAGTCAAAAGTTTTTCCATTACCCTTTGCAGAGGAAAACCACAACAACAGTTCGAATGAGCCTGACAGTTGGCATGTTTTTCTTTGGACCTTCCCTGAGGCAGTTGAAGTTGTTAGGCATTTTTTCTGATTCTGAATGAAAGCATAACTTATTTGTTTTGTATGTGGCACAGTTAAACCACAATCTTAGAAAAGTTTTTATTAATAACAAAATTGAGAGGACCAGTGAAAGTACACTGAGTTGAGCAATCATAGATTTGAGCTCCTGTACAGTCCTTTTTCAAATGTGGATTTTCAAAGGACTCTGTTTAGAGCCGGGGCTAAATGGAGAATCAACAGCACAATTTCAGTGCAGCTTTACCTTAAGCAAAGAAAGTCATGGCAGAACCCACTAAAAACTAAAGAGACTAGACTCAAGTTGAAAAATATAGTAAAGTTATGATCTTGACTCTCTCAAAACACCGCAAATAATTTCTTTAAATGTTTAAAACAACATTTTGAGAGTAAATAAAAAACTAAAGTATTATTGGGCTTTTTTGTGCACAAAGGAAGTTAAAGTAAATTTGTCATTACTTGGTCACTGTGGACCTTAACTCTCTTGGCTTATGGACAACATGATGTCTGTTATGTGTTAGTGTGTGGGATGAGGTTCCTGAGCTATGTCTGCTTTCGCAAGGACAAAGAGCAGAATAAGTGAATCAGTGATTCGTGTGAGGAGCTCCATGATTTCACATGAGATGTGAAGTTTTGAGCTGAGGGTAAAATTGGTGACAGTCTAAGAAGGAAAGGGAATGCATAGTTGCATTGATGTTTTCAATGAATGTTGGTCTTGGCTGGCGTTCACTCCGTGCCTCTTAAGGCTCTTTCTCAAGGCATCTGCAAGCAGAATGTGAAGGGAGAAATGAACCAGAGCATTACACATGAGTCATTTTCTGACTGACATGTAGCAACCGAGCAGCATTTGTGGTTTCACCTGCTAAACTAATAACACGTGGAGTCACAGATGGTGGGTAATAATGACTAACTCCTGATTTCCTTGTAAAATCATGGCACATGCAAGTCTCACAATGAACTGTTTTTGAACCGTTCTTGACTAAGATCAGTAGGAAAATATAAACATAGCATATACACAAATGGTATTTAAATAGGTTCAACATACCAGCTAATATTTGACCATGACACTTGGCAAAAATATGGACACGGACATCTAAACATAAAAAAGCAAAAAGACTATAGTGTAGTTTGAGAATGGCATTGAAAGGACATAACTGGACGTAAAGTACATTCAGCTATGCATGCAGGCACATTGGAAGGGAATTGCATTGCTTAGAAACTTTAACAGCAAATGCTTTAGACCTTTGAGTGGTGAATCGCCAGCTGGTGTCCAATAATGAAATACCTGAGACACTGAGGGGCTGCACTGTGGGGACAGGTTAAAAGGTCTGAAATACAAGTGAGATTAGTGCTTTAAAGGATTTAGAATATCAAGTTCTAACATTAAAATTTGATCTTATTAGTTTACTGTATCTCAAGAGTAGCACTGAGAGAGGATAGAAAAAAATCGTTTGAAATAACCCTCATGGAGTACAAAATGATCAGGGTTTGCTGGCTGACCTGCAGCTTTGCCAGCTCTCCAATGTGTTTTTTTTTTTTTTAACTATTTGACAGTGCTTTGAAAAATAAATCACCAAACCGAAAGTCACCAACAAACTCTCCAAGCGGTGCATGTTGGACTACTCATTTTCCCCTGAATTCTGTCAGTTGCATGAGAAAACAGCCAGCCTTTTGCCTTTCATTGTGTAATTGAAGACGGCCACTCTTCCCGCATCAAACAACCCACCCCCATATTGACAGACCGCTGAATATGTTTTCGTTTCACGGAGTCTGGCTGGTGTAAAAAGCAGGGCAGAGAGCAGACTGGAGCAGCAGCAGAGCACAGAGGAGGAAATATCAGACTCATCAGGTGATAAATGCTGAGACCAAGACCTTTTTGTGTCAAACACTGGCTCAGTTCAACAGGCCAGAGACGAGAGCTTACTGGCTTCATGCCCTCGGAAATCTGTCATTAACAACTTCTGATTTAGGACAAGCTGCTGGAAGGGAGAATTAGCATTTTTATTTTTTTTCACCCACTATCTGTTTATGGAGTTGATGCCAATATTTTCCTCTAAATCTATCGGTAATTAACTTACTTTTTTCTCAAAACATCTGGCAGTGCTTCCACAGGATTTGTGTCATCACCCTGTGCAGTTACAGCAGAGCTTTATTTTATATCTGAAAGAATCCATGTGTGGCTTGTGCTACCGAAAGTCATTTTTAACAGAGAAAATCTATTTTTCACCCTGCGGTTGATCCTTTTTTACCCTGGGGATAAGTGAAATGAAAAATCTCGTAGTGATAGTTGTGTGTATTTTGCTATTTTTCTTTTCTCTGAGATGAGTGAGCCAATGAGTTCCCCAGCACTAAGGATGCCGATAAAGCACAGGAGGACCACAAAGTATATTTAACAGATCAAAAAACACATTTAGTTTAAATTTAAAAAAAGAAGAAAATATGTGTTTATTATGAATCGGTGCAGTTCAGCAAGGCAACAACTGAGTTGCAACCCTTGTTTTGTCTCTTCATCCAAGCAAATTAAAATAAATGAGAATACAATCAGTCACTGGTCAAGCACACATCAGAGGAAAATGTAACCTTCTCAGAAACGGGACATTTTTCATTAATCTTATATTTCACATCTACCACAAATAAAGTGTTATTGATTTTCCTCGGCTGCTGCTGATGCCGCTTTTTACTGACTGCTGTTGCTCCGTCTGTGCCAGCACATTGAGATTGACAGAAGCTTTATGTGGCGAGGCAGCCAACTAGGGGGACAGAATAAATCTGACAATAGGATATTAGTCATTTTATTGCCCAGAAAAGAGGTGTGGAAAATAGAGAAAATGAAAGTAGAAGATCCAAGTAAAGCCTTGTAAACCACTAAGCTTGTTAAAGTTCTGACAGCTCACCTGGCGTTTGCTAGAGGCCCCAGATCCATTCAATAAGATGAACAGGAACACTCCCAGTTGTTTGTCTTTCACAGAGAATCCATTAAAAAGTTCCCTCTCCCTTGGTTTACAGTGCATTCTACTTGTACCCAATAAATCATGTGTCTGTCTTGGGCCTCTGCCTACTGTGCTCTCCCGTTTGTACTGCACCACTTTAACAATGTCTCTGGTAGAGTTATCATATACTGCACGGGGTGATGATGGTAAACATCAATCAAAAAACTATTTAGAAATTGATTAGTGCTGTCTCGTATGTTGAGCCAAGTGTCAAATTATCACAAGGATTCTCCAGAATTGACAAAGTATAACTGCTGGAAAATGAAGAAATGTAAGAGATTATTGATTGTAAAATGTTTATCAGAGAAAAAAAGGGTAATTGAGTAATTCAAATTTCTCACGTGATGTCGAGAAGAAAACATATGTCATAAGTTTAATGCACTTATTCCTAGAGTTCTTCTACTTTGTTTTGGTTGTTGTTCCCCAAAAAACTGATTTGTAAGATGCCCTTTGTACAGGTCTGACACATTCAAGCAGGTTGTATGATTTCACAGTTAACAGATATTGCAAATTTAGTAAGCATTCTTTGTGAAATACATTTAAGTAGTTTTTAAAACTCTGAGGAACAACACGACTTTCATTTTAATGTGCCCATCCCTTTTTCTATGTTCTGTATTGTTGTTCTCAAGGATATTATTCTAACCTCAAAGGTCTCGGTCGATAATTCATCAAAACACACATTACACATGGGAATCCATGAATATATGTAATCTTGATGTGACCTGCAGGAACAATACAAAATGTACACACAGAATGTTTTAGAATTAGTCACAGTTGTAGATGTCTTGGAAACCTTTTTTTTTTTTAATCTGCTGTTCTATACATGTGTTGATATAACATATGTTGATGTTAACTGCAAATAAAAGACTAATCCTTTGGTAGCCTAATTGTTTCATGTTACAAGTCATTTAGGAAGGTATGATGCAGAAGCTGTTAGTGGGAGCCTTAAGGTGCACAAATTACTGGAATGTGATATTAATGTTCAAAGGGCGGTTCCCAAAGCAACATGGTTTTAATTGAAGCAACATGATTATAATTTCACCCCTGTATTGCAGATCCTGTGAGAATACTAATTTACATGTGAGGGAGGAAAGGGGGAGGTGTCTCATTTGAGTGTTGCTGAACACGAGTAGAGGGAGAACAGACACCTTTTCCATCAGCCTCCCTGCCCCTGCTATTTCTTTCATGCCATTTGAAGAAAAGCAACGTTAACAACAACAGAAAGTCATATCTTATGAGATTATGTTAACAGTGCAACATTCAGTTTTAGAACAGTTAACCATAGAGGAGTACAATGCAAGACCATTTCTCCTCCTGTCAAATGTATCTGTCCTGGGCGAAAGAGTTTCCTGTTCCTCAAGTTTTGGAGAAGACATGACAGAAAAAAAATGGTGCCTCAGCCCAACTCCATTCTGACATTCTAATGAGGACAGTGAATTTGGATGAGTAACTATCCAATTTCAGAATCACCGGCAATCCACCATCTCACTGACTACAGTGGCATCAATTTGATGCCTCACATACTTCGCACCCGCAGGGCAGAGATTAAATGTGAAATTATTGGACATCTGTCATATTAAAGAAAGTTGAAATGTCCCTGGGTCTTTTGAGACTGTGGGAAATGAAATTACAATGACATGACAAAATGAAAGCAGGTGAGGCAGTCGTGGGTTCTGTCAGTGCTGCAATATCGCACGCATTAAGATCAGATGTTTTACAGGAAATTTCCCCCCATCTCTTTTTTGTCTCTGCATCTCACTCTGTCTGTCTAGCTTTGTTTCAGTCAAACACACAATTTACTTCTCTCTCTGTCCTTTGTCTCTTTTCTCTGCCTCGTTAATTCTGTCATAAATCATCCTGTGACAGTGACGGAATTACTTTTGATTGTGATCTTGCAGCTTCCTTGTTTGAATGTGTTCATTCTGTGGTTTACCCCTTTCACTGAACATACATCAAGGCTTCATTCTGAGCAAATGCTGAATTTCAGACTTTTGGAATGGACCCCGGTTAAAAGTTATCATTGACTGGAGAAGGAGTAGTGTGTTTTTTAACAAATATGTACCTCCTTCCCAGCCTTTCTTTTGATTTCCTACTTCATCTACTTGGCTTTATTTTCGCTGGGATGTGGAGGGGCTGCATGGAGGATCTGAAAGCTGATTAATTAATTCTCTAACAGGCTCTACCTCGAGGGAAACTGGAATAGTCTGTTCAGGATGGGCTTGATTTAAGCTCTAGCAGAATGTTACCCATGATGCCAAGAGGAAGGTCAATGCAAGGGAGTCCGCAGAGGAGGGGAGAAGGAGAATGTGAGACTTAACACCAGATGATGGATGCAGGTGGTATTTCAACCACATTCCCTCGAGGACCAGGAGCTTGGCCTTAAAGTGAAAGGAAATAAGTAAATACACATAACTTAATGAGACAGACACATCAAGTCATCAACTTTGAACTCTGATGGCAGTAAAGCTCTAAAGGAGTGAGATGGATTACCTCTAAGAGCAGTCAAGTAATGCCTGGAGTAGTGTTCACAGAACCTGTTAGGTCATTGATAAAACCTCCATAGTCACTGAAAAGTTGAAAGAACTGCATATTGTGTTACAAAGCAATTTAATGTGGCAAAAGAATAGCACAAACCGCAAGCCAGTACTTTTGCACTTGAACAGCAGCACAGAGGCAAGAGGACCCTCAGGGAAGCCGGTCATACGTGGATATACTGTAATTTGCATTGGCTGCTGGAGTTATTAAAGGCGGAACAAGCAACTCCACCTTGAGAGGTCCTGAGCACTTTGCTCTCGACACAATCTCCCTTGGCAGTCGACCAGTTCTTTTCCTCCAGTGTGCGTGCTTCTACTGCACTGGGAAGGACTGTCTAAAATCTGGATTAGCAGATAATTTCAGCCAGAAAACAGAGCAGACAAAACACAAACAAAACCCTGTGACTTCAGATAATCCTGATAACCATGTACAGCAGTCCGTGATGTGCTACATTTTGTACTAAGAATGCAGCCTCATCACCAAAGTCAAAGTCTTGTTCTGCGTTCGCCTAATAATCTCTCTATAAACTCCTGAGTGTGCTTTGGTTTTAAGATACATACAAAAACCCCTTTGGTTAAAATGAGGGTGTGTCTCAATTGAATTTCAGTATTTAACCAGTACATTGACCCCTGAGCTTAACCAAGTAGTTTGTTGTCTATTGTTGTTTCCCAACAGCTTAGGGTGCACATGCAGCTCAGTTTTTAGAAATGGAGCAAATTGATGGAGACCAATAAAAGTGATTTTTAGAGTCAAGACTGAAGGCAGCAAAACTAAATGTTACACAACTGTGTGCACAGGCAAAGTTTCACTCATAAGAAACTACAAGACAACATAGATTTTTACAAACATTTATCAACCACACAAAACAATTATGCTTTTTTCCTTCACTGGTCTTCACCGTGACGAAATTGCACACATAAGCTGTAAATGCCGCCAAATAGGTCAGAAAAAGGTTTGAGCCTGAGCTGAACAAATGGTTGTGCAATTCATAAAACAGCCATTAACATGCAGGCATGATCTGTCTTACTGTACCTTTAATTTTCTGGCCGTTATTCCACAATGCAGTTTGAGTCATAAAAACAACTCATCACCCCTCTTTCTTATTCATTCAGTGTTTTTAGTTTCTTTCCTACGTTGCACATCACATTGATGCCATTGCCTTGAAACCAGTCTTATCGTATGAAAGCAAATTTTATCCATTGCATAAACATTTTCTGAGGAATGCATTCATTAAAAACTCTCAAATCCACCACTTCCTTATTGTAGTCATAGAAAGTGAAAGGCTCGGTGCATTGTGCATTTTATCCCATATAAACTGAACTTACTATTGTGATTCATGATTTCTGTGAGTGGGTTGGCCATCTCATTTGTTGCAAACTCGTCACATAAATGGATGAAGCCTTGGTTTTTCTTGTTTTCCCACAACATAAGCTGTATCTTAACACAAACTATATGTTCAAAGAAAACAAGAGGCTCTGGGGCAGAAAAAAAGTCCAGTATGACTTTCTAAAGAAGTTTGTTGTTGGGGTGGACCCTGAAAATAGCAGTTCCCTTCTGGCTGTGGTGTGACATCAACCACACTGCAAGGAGACTGTGAGTCTGCATTTCTAATCTGTTCCTTTTCTTTTGCATTGTGAGCAGGGAGGAGAAACTGTTCTGAGAGGACCCTTTGCGCTAAGATCACAAGGGCTCATTGTGCAACACAACTCGATAAGAAATGATTTATTTTGATGCATATGTAACCTACGAGTTTCAAATGTTCTCAGAGCAGATAAGATAGCTGAGTTTACACCTGCTACAGGGAAGCACGGAGATAATTTGTCATTATTCTGACATAAAGGAGAAAATGGAGTGGGAGGGAGGCAAAGTTGATGAAAAGGACTAGAATCAACAATTCTTTTCTTTTGAAAGACTATATATATATATATATATATATATATATATATATATATATATATATATATATGTGACCCGATCCATCAAAATGAGTCACAGTGACCCAAATTTCAAAATTGAGATTTTGGTATCAATGGAAAGATTAGAAAATAAGCTTTAAAATGATACCCTAGTCAAAGTCATACATTTGATGGTTTTCGAGATGTGGCCATTTGAATTACGATCTCCTACTCTCTTATTCTGTTCTAAAACCTGAGAAAATAGCAGTTAAAGTTTTTGCCAGTGACTCTGCATCTGTTCCTGTACCACGTGATTACACGCACCCTATACGGCCCCTTGTTGTCATAGAGGTAGCATTCAATGACCCTCGGAAAGCAGAGAATCTCACAATTCAGATGCTTTTTACAGCTCGTTTCTATCATAAACGGTTAAGAAGTTGTCATGTTTTGTTGACATTTTGTAAAACATGTGCAAGCGTGTACGTTCGGTTTAGCATCGATGCTACGTTCGGTTTAGCATCGATGCTACGCTCTGTTAGCATCGATGCTACGCTCTGTTAGCGTCAATGCTACTCGGTTTAGCATCTGTTTCTGTACCCGTCCCTGCTCGCCATAGAGGCGACATTCAATGACCGTCGGAAAGCGGAGAATCCCGCGATTCAGATGCAGTTTACAGCTCGTCTCTATCATGAACGGTTCAGAAGATATTTCATGTTTTGCACCGAAGCAACACTAATTTTCAGAGGGTTTAAGTTGCAAGTCAACTTTAATCATCATTTACGTGCCTTATCTCAATTATCTGGACTGTGAAACTTTGGGAGATTGTTTTTGAATGTCATTGCTTTGAAATTAGGGGAATTTTTTTTTTTTGATTTTCTATGGGTTTTCCATGTTATCAGCTGATTATCTAAAAATAGAACGTTGCGACTTCCGACTCATTTTGATGGAACGGGTCACATATATATATATATATATATATATATATATATATTATATATATATATATATATATATTTAAAAAATGGCATATACACACATATATATATATATATAGCCTATATATATATATATATATATATATATATATATATGTGTATATATATATATATATATGTGTATATGCCATTTTTTAAATGCTAAGCATTTTTCTTTCCTGTGCATGATGTAGCTAAATTAGATGTATTGTACAGTTTTTATTGAAACATACTGTAGCAACAACCTTTTTAATTGCAGCTCACACATCTTCCTAGGGGTTGAGAAACCAATCAGTCTCATACTTCACCTGCCCCAGGGATTGGCTCCATCTCCCACCCTCCGCCTTTCCCCTCTCACTTCTCCGTATGTTTAACTCCAATCAAGCAAAAATTAGTTCTTGAGAGTTGTAACTATGATTGCCAGACTGGAATGCCATCCAACTTGCACCGACTTGCGTCCATAATAGATTCCACGTAGAATTTGAAAAATACAGGCACTTGATTTGTGGTGTTAATGGTGCTCCAGTAGCAGCTGATGGAAATTGCAAAAAATAAAAAATAAAGGTTTTCATGCAATCATAGGTCTTAACAGGGAATCCCTTTGCATTTATCTTGGACTATTGTGAAATACATAAATAAAAATGTTCAAAGAGAAATTAAATTAAAGGAAAAAAAGGCAGCTCTGACTTATTTATTTGCAAAAATCTGGTCTCTGAATGAAAAATTAGACCCTGTATTACCTGCTGATTGCATCAGCAGCCAGTGTTTTTCACCCCGTTGAGTCCTTCCAGAGATTTAAATTCACTGGGGAAATTGCATGGATGATTTGGGTGATTTTTCTTAAGTAAATAAATTAATCAATTAATAAGTGAATGAAGTTTTCTGCTTGGCTGATGTGAAAGAGTATGAGTAGATTTCTCTAGCGTGGCGTGCCATCCGTAATGCTGTCCTTTGATTCAGGGCATAGACACAGTGGGAAAGTTATTACATGTTTAGTGGATGTGTGCCATGAATATTCTCTGGATGTGAGTTTAAGTAATAGGCCCTCCCAGGAATTCAAACTGCTAATAAAATTCATCATCACAACTATACCCCAGAAAGAACATAACGGCACGTGTGGCTCTGGATTTAATCATTATGCATTTTTTTTTGTGTGTGTGTATGAAACAACAATAGCAGAGAGTTGTTATTCCTGCAGAACAAAGATCATTAGTTGCATGATTAGCACTTGTGTCTACGGGGGTCATGGGAGACAAAGTATCTCTGCAGTACAGTGTCATTAAGATCTTATCGGGGATTAAGCCTCTTCCTCCTACTCACAGAGTTTAGTCTCTCACTCACTGCCAATTTTCTGAAGGAAAGAGAGAACTAGAGAGGGGGAGGTGGAAGCCTTTACTACACAATTAAAAAGTTGTTAGCATTTTCATTTGGTCCTTATTTACACCTTTGTACCACCACCCATAATGGAAACACCCTAAAATAAAAGATAAATTATCTACAGCCAAGCAACTGTAAAATATCCCATCCCCCCAGCTTACATTGTGCTTGTTTGTAGTTTAAAACCTCCAAATCCCTCTGTGCCAAATTATAGCCCAAGCCCAGCTTGCTCTAAAGAGTCCCTTAGAAATTGAATTACAGCAAAGAGAGACAGTTGAGTTTAGCCATAGCCGACCACACACATGCAGTGAAGAGTAAAGCTTCCCTGCTGGCTCCATGTAAATCCAGCTGGTGTGGGACCCCTTAGAGTAAAGCAGACCCCTTTCACACCATCTGGGGTGAGCTGATGGGTGATGCAAGCTTGCAGGGTGAGACAGTGGAATAATGGAAATTTTAAGGATCTGTAGAAAAAAAAAAAAACACCCGAGGAGTCATGAATCCCAGACAGGTTGCAGGAGAAGGTTGAGAGATGAAGGATGATGTCTGATATCATGTTCAGAGAGGCTGGCTTGAGGAATGTTTTTCAGGATAAAGCAGGTCATGTTGCTAATAGAGAAACTAGATCCTTAGAAGTGCTCTAGGCTACAACCTACAGCGGTAGTTGTCTGCCTTTTTGAACAAGTGATCCCGGGAAGTTCAAAATAATTTCTCTGTGTAGCCTTTTATTACTAGGAAGTCACAAAGGACTTTACAGAGAAAACACAACAATAGCGAAATGAGATGGGAGCAAAAGGGAAAAAAACGAAAGAAAAAAACATCTGAGCTGTAATGAATCACACAGCCACAGGTCAAAGCAAACAAACAGACCTATC
The DNA here is from genome assembly GCF_045865225.1 of Trachurus japonicus. NCBI lineage: Eukaryota > Metazoa > Chordata > Actinopteri > Carangiformes > Carangidae > Trachurus > Trachurus japonicus. The sequence continues at coordinate 26,600,028 of NC_140915.1, read as the reverse complement.
TTGTCAGAGGCCCCAGGCACCACCAACCTCTTAGATCCTTAGAACAGCACGCAGTGGAAATATAGGTTATAGTCAATAAATGAAAAGCCACTGAATAATTCTTGTGCTCCCAATAGTACACCCTAACACCTGAAAACCAGGCTGAGAATCAGTCACTTGCATTCACACTCAACCTGTGATGTTGTTTGAAAGGAAAAAAAAGTGTAGTTGGGTTCATCATCACCTAAAAAGGAGGGTATTCATCTGGCGCTGTGTGACTGTGTAACTGATAGTTAGAGAGGATTTTTGCCTGATTTAAACCTAAACTACTGTTAAATCCACATCTCTTACTGTTAGGAAAATAATCTCAATATCCGTATAAGTGGCATACACCTCATATGTATGCAAGATTATTTGGTAACCATGGAAACAGGCACTGTAAGTGTATAGCGACCACACAGTAACTGCTGTAATGTTATGTTACAAAGTGCTTCTGTCCCATTTCATCAGTATTTATATAGAAGTGAGAAGCAGAACAAAGGAGCAGAACTAGGTGTGGGATCACCCTGTGCACATGCATCATCAGCACTACATGGACCCATGTGCTGAAATCAGATTTTGGCAACTGATAGCAAGTCAAACGGCACTTCTCCTAACCATGCTTGTAATATGTGCAGTATGGTTATGTTTTCGGGTGTCACAAAGCAGACACAATGGAATAAATGTTATGAATATTGTCAGACCTCACCTCACAGTGACCGCATGTAATAATAGAAAGAGAGACAAGTTGAAAGGAGATGTTGTGTAGTATTCATTTTCCGATGAACTGCCAAAGGACACAGTAAGCACAGCCCATCACACAGTGGTTTGGAATCATGTTAAAATCACATCAGTCTAGGGGTGTAATGAAACATTGATTTGCATCGATACACCGATTTAATGATCAACAACTTCATAGCATTGATCCAAATAAACTTTAAAAAATCCTAGATGAAACACTGCACATAATATTGTTTGCACTTGAAAAAAAGAAAGAAATATTTCATTTTATTTGAACTTTCATAAATTTAATTTTAGTTTCAATTTGCGGAAGAAGAAGTTTATTAAAAGCTCATGCTTACATCATTCATGTAAAGAGTTATAATAAAACATTTCCAAATGCATGTGCAACTAAATAAAAGTCTGTTGGTCCAGTCATATATTTTGTCATTGTAGTTTTCTTAAAATCTTGTCTCGTTCTTGTGAACCCAATTTCGTGTCTCGTCTCGTCTTGTGAGCTGAGTGTATCGTCACACCCCTAGTTTTGTGTCATAAAATGTGGAAACTGTAAAGCTCAATGAAACGAAATGTGGCACTTTTTATTGTGAACAGGAGGCTTGAGATTAGAAATAGAAATGTCAATTTGATATCGATATTGTAGCTGTCCTACCAGGACAAAGAGAAGTTAGCATTCACCTCCACTGTTTCTTTATCATTATAGTTTTTTAGTTTGTTAGTTTGTTTCATTCTTTTCAGCAGTCGGAGTTGTGCAGTTACCATGACCAGCATAAAAAACACTTAACAGGGTCTAGAGTGTAGAAATGCATGAACACAAGTTCCCTTTGAAGCCTCTCTCTCGCTTTTCTGTTTTAATATCCACTTTAATTTTGCCTTTTTCATTGGGATGTGAAATTGCATTGCAGCAGCAAATAAGTTGATAAACACAAAAACAGAAGAGTAGAAGCAGCAGAACATACAGAAATATATTGCCGTTGAATGCGAAGAAGGCAATTATCTGAAAGCAGTGATGGTTTTGCAGTTTAAGTCTTTTTACATGTACTTTTGCATTCACACAGAAAATTCATCTTCAGTGCCTCTGCTTCAACTGTTGTCAAGCTGGGAAAATTTTTACATGTTTATTTTTCAAGATTATACTATACATTCATCATGTATTTCTTTTAAATGGTTTAAATATCAAGGAAGGATACAGATAGTGTGTTTTCTGTTACAGTAATCTTTAGTTTATAAACTGAATGCAAAGTGAAAGCCTTACATGTTAGTCTGGAGGTATGTTTCTGGAATAAGACTAAATAATTCACAACCTTTGCCAAGTGATTTTTTTGTAAAGGTTATGCTTGTAGAGAACAGATTGTACACAAATGCCACAGGGGAGCAGAATTTAAATGGATGCAAGAAGAGCAACAGCATTGTCTGGATTTAAAGTTCCTCAGCGCGGTCATTATTTTGTTAAGTGTCGCAATGTCACAGTTTCATTTACATCCATAAATCTGATGGGATTTATCTAAAATACCTCGGTAGAGAAGAACAGCACATAATAGGATAAAAATCTTTAGGCTTATGACAGTGGAGTTACAGTATTATGTAAACTCCAATTATCCTTCAGGCACATTTTCCTCACAGCATCCCCTTAAAGGTTAATTTACTCGCCTTCTCTCTTCTTTCACCTGAACAATCTGTTGGAAGTGACACCACAACAGAAAATTATAGTCAGGTGTACAAACAACAAAGGAGCGCCAAAAATAGAAACGTCTCTCTGTCTCTCCTGCAAGCAGGCCCATACAGCCAGAGATCTCTTCGTAGTCTGTCCCATCCCTCTCCCTCCCTGGGGGTGACCCGGGAACAGTTTGTCATGCTATTTTTCCACGTCATAGCCTCCAAGAGCTATAATTTGCCCTGACAGTGGAGCAGCACACTGATGGGCTAGCGTATCCACGTGTTGAGATTTGCCGTTGGGCCAGGTCAGAGCTGAAATACTTGTTCACACAGTACGCTGGGTATTGTGCCGGGAGAACTTGGCTGGTAAATTTACCCAAAGCTCCAGCAACATAGTGGCACGGCTCATTGTTTGTAAGAGCAGCTGTGACAACAGCTCAATGCTGATGTGTTCAGAAATCTTACTAAATACTTCTGAGTCTCTGCTCATGAGCCAACTTAAGACTGTTTGTATCTTAGAAAAGTTGGTGTCATTATCAGATTTTCTTTCCATGTTATCTGATATATTGATTTTTTTCCCCCCAATGTTACGTAATGGAGAATTTCCCAAATTTTCTACATGGTCCTTATTCATTGCCATAATCAATACTAATAATTTTAGTCACAATCTTTGAGACTGTCCCCTAGTAAAAAAGGAGCCCATACTTTGTTTGCTTAGCAGTTTATGTTGACCCAAAGTTATGTTTTCTTTTAAGATGACATCTGGTGGCCATAGTAATTCTGACAGGAGCAGAGGGAGAAGTGCCGTGTTACAACATGAAGAGCACACAAATCTGTATCAAGAAGAGGTTTAGTTGGTTGGATGGTTCAATCACATCACATAGGGATAGTACTCATACTGCCTTAACCTAACTGAGTAACATTTGTAGCTATAATGAAGTAGTCACTGTGCCTAAACCATATCATGACCATTACTGGAGTAACCATGACAATGACCAGTACATTTGCTGCAGTATGGTGTCCAGGTGGTATAAAAGAAAAAACAGTCCATGTACAGTAGTTTAAAAAAAAAAAAAAAAAACCCTCTTTGGTTGTTAAGGTTGGACGACCAGTTGTTTCCTGCTGTGAGTAGCGTTGCCTATCTCCACAGTTTTAAAAGAGGATCGGGTGTAAAACAATATTTTAAGTACTGCACTTGATATTACATGATATTTTAGGATTGGCTTATTTGCATTATGTGAGAGTTTATCACAACAAAACAACATATTCTGCATATTACAACTCTTACTCTACTACTTCTGTATGATGACTGTATTGATGTAGCACATCTTGTAGTTCCTCCTGCACCACCTGAAGACCCCAAAATGAACATGCTGTTCGTATGTTAACACAATAACATTAGATCTGTCAAGAGTTATTCTTAATGTTGAGAAGTAAATATGAACACTTGATTAGAGTAACATTCTGGGTTTCTTGAAGTTGACCTATTGAAACACTGTCACATACTATGGTTTTGGAGGTTAAACTTCCAATATAAACTGTCTGAAAGGTTTTGTTATATAAGTGACATGTAAATCACTCTGCCAACTTTTTATTTTGTGCTCCCTAACATTACCATCCTTTTTTAGTACATATCATTCTTTCAGTCACTTGCCTTTCTTTTCACACTTTTTTTTTGTTAACTTGGATTTCTGTAGTTGAAATGTTCTACAGTCTGTAGAGTTTGATAACGTGGATTTTCATCTCATTGTCACATATAGGTCATCAAAAAATCCTATTGTCCCTTTAAGTGTTCCACATACATTATTCAAAAACTGGAAGTGAGATGTGAAGAATAATGACAATGCATGTCCTTTAGTTGCTGTTTGAAGGTGGATCAAATCCACAACTGTTTGATCGTCCCAAGCTATAGTGAGTTTTCTTTTCAGATTACAGTACTGCAGACACGTCATCGCTCCTTTGTGCATTCAGAACAGAGCAGCAGGCTTCATCTTCTAGCTGTTGTTGAGGCTGTACGTCCCCTGAGGTGATGCTGTAATTCAGCATTGTGCTTCTCCAACTGCTGCAAAACTTCACCACAATGAATTTTTCCCTTTGTGCTCCTTTATTTTCCAAAATACAGTTTTGCTAGTGGAGAAAATCAGTCAATTCTGACAATGAATGTGACTATATTTCTCTCATAGTTGAGCCAGTTGACAGATCTGGTATGTCCACTGTATGTGATACCGTAACACGCACCGTAGGGTAGAGTTATACTAGATTTAAATTTAAAGTGGCTATCAAAATGACATAACACATTCTGTCTATCTCCCAGTATAAATATACATCTATATGTTTAATGGAAGTGAAAAAGGCTAATTTGCCAGTGGCTGGTCCCTGAATAGTAAACAGAACTACTGGCCCTGCAAGCTCTTTATGGATTATGAGCTTTGCTTTATCAGTAGATTGGAGCACCTGGAGCATCAGAATTATAATGCAGCTGGGAGTGTGTGTGGGTAGAGAAAGGCATCGTAGCTCAGGGCTCACGCTGGATAGATCTGTCAGGTTTAGCATGCACATACATGCACACAATCGCACATCACATGTGCACAAGACAAAGTGATGTGAGCTTCATACACGCACATGTGTTTAGTGTTTTGTTTAGTTACAAAATAAAATTAAGTACTACTAATGTATCTTTAGTTGCCGCTTTAGCTCTTCTGGACTAGAAGCCACAGGACTGGCTGTCCACTCAGCATCACAGTGGATGTCAGCTACATGGCACAGGCCCATAACATTCAGTGTATTTGACGAGTACAAAGGTGGAACCCTGACTCTGCTCTTTTCACCAGCCCCTGCTTAATATTTCAAATGCCGCAATCCCACATTGTTGGACAGAGGGCAGGTCTGGCAGCAGAGTGCAGGACCCTGAGCTGCTGAGACTTGAGCAATGACTGACACCCCTGAGCTGCCTGCTGCAGCGTGCCCAGGAAGCCCCGAGCAGATCGATCACAGCTTTAGCTATAGCACTGGCACGGCACTTTACAAATACCGGTGAAGAGAGATGAATACTTCCCCTATGCTCACTATTTTCATGATGAATTAATTCCTGGCAGCATTTTCCTCCACATTATTTACTTTGGCACTTTTTTTTTTTTTAAATATTCAGTACAGCTCAACACCTGTGTGTAAGTCAAGAAAAACGATGAATAGGGAGTCGGTCATAATAGTATTTTATAGTGGCAGCTGGAATAAACATTTCTAACATCTTCCGCACGGGTCCAGTATTTTGCAAGAATGAGACTATGAGATATATAAACAGTATTGAGTGTGGATTGTCTGGTCTAACAAACTCAATGATTGAAATGAGCCATACAGTAATCTGCTGCAGAGCAGATTGATGTTTGCCAGCCACAAAGGACTCAATAAGACTGCAGGGAACTTTTTCCATGAGTCATATTTAGTAAACGGGACGAGTCCTGACTTTTTTATTTTTTGCTTGCCGTTTTAAAAAATACATGTTTCTGCTGCTCAGCTTGCATCGCAGCACAGTAGTTAGCTCTGTCCCCGCACAGCAACAAGGTCAGGGGTTAGTGCAGCTCTTGGCCCTCGGTCTTTCTGTCTGCAACATTTTTCTCCAAGTTCAAATTGTTTGCCTGTGTGAGTGTGAGTGTTTGTGTGTCTGTGTGTGCGTGCTCTGTGTCCCACTGGAAACCTGTCCATACTTATTCTCTGCATTATATGCTGAGTGTACGCTTCAACTCCCCTGTGAGGTCAGCAAGAAGGAGCAGGTAAAGAAGATGAATGGATGAATGCAAAAATGGATGGATGGACGAATGGTACAGTACCATATAGGCTTGTCATGATACCAGAATTTCAGTAGTCAATACCAATACCAGTAAATTTCCACGATTCTCGATACTTATTCGATACCATGATTAAAAAATAAAATAAAGTTTATTAGGCTACTTTATTAAAAAAAAGAAAAAGATAGTTTCACATCAAACTTTCTTGTATTTAAAGCTGAAGTAAGCAATATATTTGTGTTAATATAAGTCTTAAATAGTTATATCTTCCGACAGCAATCACTTACATACAGTGTTTGGACCGAAACACGGGTCTGTCAGTCACTCTGCTCTGCTCTGAGCCGAGGAGAAAACTTTTCTCAGTTACAGTTTTTATCCAATGAGGAGAGAGAACGGCATGCAGGGCTGTGTGTGCAGCCAAGGGATGCGCGTGAATGTGGTGACGTAGGGACGAGGACTGTTATGGTGCGTTCAAGGCAGCCCGTAACTCGTGTTTTTCCGACCTGTGAAGTCATACCAGTCCGATCTGGTACGAGTTCACGGGTCGGAAGTTACGAGTGGCCGTTATAGTGACTTTCACAGGTAAAACAGGTCGGAAAAACACGAGTGGGTTGCCTGGAATGCTACAAAATCGTAAGTTGTGACATGAAGCTGTAATTTACGGTTTCAAAAGCCTGCCTGGAACGCAGCATTAGCCAAAATGACCGGATTGCTTACTTCTGCTTTAAGCTCCACTATGCTTCAACAACTTCTCACTCCACAGAATTCAAAGAGCAAGTAGAAACATGAAGTAAGAGCAGAGTTAAAATGGTAAATATGGCTCAACACAAACAGAATGTAATGTTACTTTTGTCCTTCAAGTAGGCTAACTGTTGTTCTCATTCATTTACTTTTAGGCTGTTTTCACACATACTGGTGCAAAAATGATACATTGTTTCATTATTCAGCTTGTACTCGACACGACACGTGAGGGCAAAGCTGTATATCCGGTTCTCACGGTACTGGGGGAAAAAAAACGTATTTTTTGCGTGTCGGCATCGACTTGGTACCGAAGTATCAGTTCTCGTGGCACGCCTAGTTCTGTTCAAAAACAAAATTCTCTATCGTTACTCTAACTCTTCAGTGTAACCTTATCCTCAGGATGCATTTTGCAGTTTTTCAGGCCTTTACAAGTTTTTTGCACACTATATCACTTTTCATCACACTTGCAGGACATGGCGAAATTAGTGTCATGACTTGTTGCCCATAAAAACTAAATAAATTATAGAAAATGATGTAGAAAAATTACAATGCAGCTAAAAGTTAAGTGTATATAAATTACGTAAGCATTTATATGAACTGAGTGATTTAAATGTGTGGAATTTGTTTATTCAGCATATCTCTTATTTTATGTTTAGTAATTGAATATGAATCTGACAAGTTTATATTGGTGCTGTTTTAAAACAATCCCTGCTGACACTAATCTCTTTTCATAATTGCTGTCTTTGCAGGTTATTTTCACAGGTTTCCATAATGATAAGCATGAGACTAGAAGTTGCTGAATTTACTCATAGGTTGAACATTAGAATGCTGATGTTTTATGCCACAGCCACAGCTACTCTGTTATGGAGAATATAATAAAGATATTAAAGATTAATTTACTTTCATTTTTCATAATGTCTGAAATAAACAGTTAAACACAGACAGACTGGCGTACAGAGAGCTCTGTGCCCAATCAATCATCTCTCAGATGCTCCTTTCAAATTGTGTCCTCACTGATTTTATTATATCGTCAATGCCCAGGCTTTGTGAATTGACATTGTGGTTATAGTTATCAGTATGTCCTACCTTGTGCTAATCAAATAATACTGTAACTGATACTTCTAATGCTAACAAAAAGTTATTCTCTGTAATATTTACAAGGTTTCCATTTGCATTTTCCATCACATCATATTACAGCAGGCTCCATCGCCAGCTATCTAAACAGAGGCCAAATGGTGCTTTTTAGTCCCAGCAGAGATGAGAGCTATAATGTACTGTAGCCTACCAATACAACACTGACCCTTGATGGTAGTTTTCACAGCTTAAGGCAACTCCCCGCTCTTCAGACCCTTTCTGCTTTTGATTTATCGACAGGTCTGTGTGTTACACTGAAAGTTAGATTATAGCTCACGCTGCAGTGTCATCCACACCTGCAGCTTTCAAGGTCAAAGGTCATAACAGTGTGGTGCTGTCAGATCAATATCTGATTTCCCAGGAGTAGTGTTAGCTCATCCTTTCACACTTAATTTAGCTGGCCTAGACCATGTGGAGTTGAGTAATTATGATCCCGTTAGGTTCTTCCTTTGAGATTCAAACTGATAAACCAAAACCTGTGCTGAAATGTTTCGTTTTGAAACAAAGGTTGATTAAAGTAATGTTGCCCTGACTGAAGTAAACAAGAGGAAAATGTAAATTGAATTATGTGTCTCTAGATTTAAGATAAGAGAGCAAATGTGTAGCAGAGTAGTGACAAATTGTTTAAATCAATGTTTTTAATCAGTGACTGAATATTTATATATGTAACAAAGAACAATTTGCAGCATGTTTTCCTATTCTTTGTTTGTTATTATTCTGATCAGAGTTGGAGAAGAAGACTTTTAGAAGTGGGATCATTGTTCCTCTGGCTAACAAGGGCAGACTCCAAACTTAAAGCAGCTGCATTGAGTATTTTGCAGCCAAAGCCCCCAAACTAAAGTATGTCTCAAACATTCACCAAAGGAAAGAAAAACAAAACAACGACGCCCTTGGGCAACAAGTCATGCATAAACAAGTGTGTAATAAATTATGCACCATTCATGAATAATTAAACAAACAAAAAAAACTGAATTGAAGGTGAAGGCAAAGCGAATAGTGTAAAAATAATGAGGAAGTGGATGAAATATTCTCTTCCTCAGATAGCGATCCTATGGACTGTCCGAGAGTTGGCCCTCAAATGGATCGAACCTTAGTCGACCAGTGATCAGGTACAGTTCAAAGTCACAAAGACATTTTCTTGTGTACTCATGAAGAAAATGGCAAATGAAAACAAATCGCCACCATTTTCAGGGCTGAATAGCATTAGAAAATTATGAAATTAACACTTAATTGGGGGGATAAATCAAATGATTTTGCTCATAAGTGAAACAAAATAACATTCTAAATGAAATTAGGTGTAATGGTAATGAAAAGACTAGCCTCAGTAACTAACCTCATTCAAATATTGATTGTTGTTACTCAAACAAACTCCTTCTATTTCTTTCTTTCTTTCTTTCTTTCTTTCTTTCTTTTTGCCTCTGATGTTTTAGTGAGATGCTCAGTGCCAGCAACCTGTTTATAAATAGCTTCTTTGTCATTCTCCTAATACTTTCAACAGTGTTTATTTTGTAACACTTTACTTTAAGCCACTCTTTAGTATTAATCAGCCTTATACAGTATAAAAGCTTACTATTATGGGATAGTTGATGTATACTTCATTTAGACAATAATTCTACTAACACATTGGCGGCACTAGCTATTACAGACTTCAAGAGGTTTTTACCTTCGACTAGTGAAGGATGGAAATGGCATTTAACTCAGGAAATGTAACGGGTTACAAATGAAAGACAAAGTCGAGTAAAAGCTTCAGAGCAATGAGTCTTGAATGAGATTCCCTGGTGGGGGTTGGAGAGGGGTTTGCTGGCCCATGCTCAAATGCCTCCCTTTTTTCCCCACTGATTTTCTCAGCACAGGCAGAGTCCATCTTGATTTGACACATTGGTGCAGAAAGAATAAATCTCTCTAGAAAATACTTAGAATGATAATTACAGGTTGTCACTACTCACCCTGTTCATTCAAGTGACTGGTGTAATTGGAGGGAATCCAGCTGTGTAACACATACTGAGCCAGAGCAGACACTATAAGACCCTGGAGTTTGCTGTCAATAGGAGATTGAAGTTTTAGTAAGAACTGAACAGCTACACTCGATTAAACTCATCATATCTACAAAAAAAAAAAAACTTATTTTCAGACCCAAAATGTCAGGTCAGTGAGGTGATGGTGCTACTGTGTATGACCATACCAAAATCAGATTTGTATTTCTTGAAAATGTTCCACTGTATTACTCTGAAATAAAAATATCAAAATCAGAATAAGATTACCTGATTAAATAAAGGTTAATACCCAAAGCTAGAAAAGAGGAGATGGAGGAAAATGACATGAAACAAAAGGTCCTGGGTTAGGTTTGAACCCAGGACATGCCCAGTGGTTGGGTTTTCAGTTTTTTTCTGCTAGCAGCCTGATTGCATAGGATTTATGCGAACAGGACTGAAAAGTGGAACAGGAATTGTGCCCCAGAGGCACAGCTGGTCTCTGTTCACCCTGCTGCAAGACAGCAGCCTTCTGCTGCTGGCTTATACCAACTGAGAGAAGTGCCGCCAATAAATGTTTTGTTAAGTTTGCGTTTAAGATGATTAATCAAATATTACTAAATAAAATGTATCACAGAGGTGGCTCGGATTGTGGGAAAGCCCCTCTGTGTTGTGCTTGGAGTTACTGGCACTGAAATGAAAAACAGCCATATGTTTAGGTAGAGGCAGGATAATGGGATATAAACCAGAGAGGATGGTTTGAGGAACAGATTCATGAGTTTCAGGGCTTATCAGATGCTGCACAGTGGGAAATTTCTCTTGGTGACAGTCATATCCTGGATGATGTTGCAATTCATTGAGCAGAAATATGAGCTGGGCTCAACATTTTTACAGAAAGATCCAGTGTTGTTTATTCTTTTTGTTTTTGCCAAATCCATTGCATTGGCAACCACCGCTGCTCCACTGCAGAGGAATGAGGTTACATGATTTGTATGATGCTTTAGCTGCCTGAAAGTCTAATCTCTGGGCACTAAAAAATCCTTTTGATTTCAGGTGAACTTTCCTCTGATTGTTTAAGTCACATTATTGGAAGTCAGTTTAAACTGTGTGTGTGTGTGTGTGCACACATATGTCTGGGCCATTGCTTGTCAACAGAGTGAAAACTTTTTCCATTACAAGTTTAAGATGGAGGGGAAGTTGAATTACACCAAAGCAGTGCATTAACTGAGACATTGCTATTATAGCCACATCAGAGCTATAGAGCCATATCATTTATCTGTCAAACACACGTAAACCCAGTGGAGTAAGACACTGTTGCTGAGGTTTATGTACACCTTGACAACTCCATAACAAAAACAACTGTCAGTGTGGATGCTGTGAATGCGCGCATACAGGAAGGAAAAAAAATGAAAGCACTGTCACTCAATGCCAAGTCATCCCAGTGTCAGCTGTGTCTCCGTGTCTAAGTGAATTGGTCAAGTGGCAGCTCTGTTTTATATTGCTTTGTGAAAGGACACACTCAGCCGTTGTCCTGTGACTGATAGCTGCTCTCTCTTTCTGTTCCCCTTGTCTCTCAGGCCAGTGGGCTTCTTAGGCAATCTCTCTCAGAAGACAGTGTGTGTGAGTGTGTCTATGTGTGTGAGAGAAATTATTCGTGAGGACTGATTACCCAGCAGGACTCTGGTACATTCAGATGGTGCCCTTGTGGCCTGCAGTGATGGACTAGCCAATCTCTTCCACCGGTTATCTCTGTGTTTGTGATAAGCTGCAACAGTTGTTGTCGCTATAGACTTGAAAATGCCACTCTGAGCAGTAATGGATTTTGGGGGTCTGTAGGAAGCTCCATGATATTGTGTGACCAGGCCTAGAGAAGAGGCACAAATGTCATAAGCCTATAGTCTTCGATGTGCTTTGTGCTCATCTACAGTAGATAGGAGATTATTGACTGGTGGATGGGCTGTTTAGTGTGTGGTATTGGATAGTTGTGTGGTGAAGCATTCAATACCTCTATCAATTATGGTTATGGCATTTTGACATTATTTTCCTCTTATGTAATTTGCTCACAACAGTTCTAACATATTTGTAAATAATCAATACAAAAATATTTTTTATAATATATAGTGATGGTATAGAAATAGCAAAGGGTATATTGTACAAAGAGGCTATCTTCAGAGACTTATTGATTCTAGACAGACACATTTATCATTGGTATTCATGCCTAAGATATTGATTAAGTTTTTTCTCCACTGCTGAGGTGATTTGCATTTAAAATTTCATTTTTATGAAGGTCAGGATAATTTATTTTTAGAGGGATAGACACCCTTTACATATTTGTTTAATGGAATATGAATCACTTCACACCTGAGAAATGAATAGATGCAGTGGTGACATTTCCAAGATCTGTTTTTGTGGTTATAGCATAATTTGGAATTGATAAATGGCCTGGACTTTTAATGGAGTAAAAATAAGGTCAAAAACAACTTGAGCATCATTAACTATTTTCATTGTTTAATTGTCACATATGGTTTTCTGAATGATTAATGATCAAGTGTCACTCAGTTATTTGCTTAGGCCGTCGTCTCTGTGGGAAAAACATCGAGTCCAGCAGAATAACAACTCACTAATTCACTGTGAATTATACAAGATAATGGTGCATTAAGATATGGATATTAAGTTGTTAGTGTAATGGTCAGGAAACATTTTAATGGCAAACTATCTTAAGTACCAAGAGACACATTTAACATGTCTCCATCTGTTTTTTTTTTTTTTGGTTTGTTTGTCTTTTGTACAATTGATAATACTAATTAGATTGAGGGCATGGGCCATGAACCAGCGGCTCGCCTATGGTCTCATCCTCCTTTTAAGAAAAATGACACACAGCCATTTCCAATAAAAACACATCATTAATTCAAATACATTTTCTTTCTCTGAATCACTCAGTCACAGCTTCAAGCAGATTATTCCCCAGCCCATGAAGCACCAAAGTGTCATGATGCTGACTGACTGTCCCTTGACCTCCTCTGTCCACCTTTCTTCACAATTTGGTTTGACAGAGCTAAACATTAAAGCAAAATGCAGGAAACATGTGATTAAGTAGATCATTTCAGAAATTGATATTCAAGACATATAAAGTAATTTCCAACAATGACCACAAATCTCCATCTGACAGGACCTTCGTCTTTCACAGGAACATTTCATTGCTCTAACCCAACACAACAATTTCAAATGAACTCATCAGGAAAAAAATAAGCAAGAGAGAGAAAGTGGATATTAGATGTATGGAGTAGGGAAAATAAAACAATAACACTGTCACTTTCACAGGGTAGTGGGCTGGACTTCATCAAAAGAATATGAAGCGATGAGGGGAACAAGTCTTTATTGTATGCCATTGAGAGTAAATCAAAGATCTGCCATGGTTAATGATCTTGTCTGACTGAACCCTTGATTAAATTCATTTATACAGTTTAATCAGTCCACATTCTGCACCTCTATCTGAATATAGATTCAAAAAGTTATCTGTATTTCCACTGTAGTTGAAATGAATAACTGTGGACTTTGCAGTGCTGGTCCGTTTCACCTTTAGAATTTAAATTTGAGATTTCCACTGATAAATACAGTATATCAACATTAATAAGAGAGAAGAGTGCATTAAGAGAGAGTGCAGGAATAAAGATATCATTTTTCTTTATTCATAGAAATATAGATGTGATGTATTCTATTGCAGTAGAGCTAGAGACAGACAATTACATTTCTAAAGACAGAATAATCTGTAGGCCAATGAAATTAAATGGGATTGTAGCGGATTATGCAGAAAATAAAGAAGGGAGTAAAATGCATTATGTGCAGATTACAGTAAACCCCATAATCTGTTTGTCCTAAATGAGCTTTGTTCATTGGAAGCCACAATCCATCTGTCCCTCTGGGACACTGTTGCACTGATGCCATCTCCAGCTGTTAGACTCAGGCAAATCTAACCTCATGTATTTTTATTGCTGCAGCTCAGGATGCAGTACAGTATAAAACACATACTGTGCTGATCCACAGGTGGCCTAGCACACTCAAAATGGCTTCAAGTCATTTTTCATGTGGCTTAGTTATATTTAAATGATTAATGAGCATAATAATGCTGGTCAACTGTTCAAATATGCAGACCTGCATCTGAAGAAATAAAAAAACATGGCAATTTGCGCTGTAGGGTTAGCCTAATTATTCAGCCTTTTTTTGTGGAGAATCCATTGGACAAATGAAATATGACACACCACTGACTAACATAGCCGGCATGCAATCTGGACTGGTTGCAGCTGTGACCAGGTCTGAATGTGTCTGCCTGCACGTATGTTGTTTCAGTATACTTGAAATCTATTTCCTTATCTTTCTAAGTCTCATAAATCACAAGACGTAGCACTCGGATCATTACACTTTTCATGATAATGGTGCTAAGTTATGGCTTTAAGATAGAACTCTCCAAAACATGTTGCCTCCATCACTGATTTATGCTCACAGCCAATACAGATCTCCCTTTTATGTTGAATTAGCCAGTTTGTGTGCTTTGAAAATGCTACAATCCAGGGGTTTAAGATTTTCAAGTGACTTTTGGAGTATGGTTACAAGCATTTTCACGGACATATTGACTTGCTGAGAGTAAAATGTTAGTACCTGCCTGGATGCAGATGTAACCTGGATATTTGGCCTACTATTTAACTTACTCTTTCTTTAATATTGGGGCTATTTGTAAGTTTTCTCTGCTGCTGAGCATGGTCTCCTGACAGGAATGACTCAATATTGCAACGTTTCTTTCTTTACTGAAAAGATTGCTGTGAGCAAAGTGAGTTGCCAGCCCACAGCAGCCCACATGGAATACTGCCTGACAAGAGAGTAAAGACATTTTAAGACAGAAGACTTTATACCTGCATGACGCTTCATAACATTTATTCATTGTAAGGGAAGAGTGGGTAAATGTTTGGGCTAAATTCCAAAACGGTGCTTCGGAGTCTTCTTGTAATTTCATAGAAGCACGGAGTGTCACATATAGCCGCTGACCTTGATCATATAAGCAGTATAGATTCTCTAATGAAATAAAGGTGTCATCCTAGAATCATGGCTGTCTGGCTTCAAATAAATAGAAAAAACGGTCTGGAAACATAAGATATATAGATATATATTGATATAGACAACATAACTCCTCACAATTTGGTATTTGAAGCCATAACGTTTTTTCCTAACAAGTTGGTGTGAGTTACTTGTTGGTGGTGATTCAGTGCATTAGTAACATTAGTTCAGTGCACAGATCATGTGGATGAATATATTCCAGGAGGCTACAGCAGCAGCTCCTAAGACAGCAAACTAAACTGAGACAGAGAGAATGTTTTCACCTGCAGCCTTCTGTTGCTTCTCCCTGACATCGTAGGCCTCATCATCTCACTGTGGTTATTTAAAGCACTGTAAGAGCTGCATAAAAAGGCTGGTAAATGTATCAGATATGACCATTAACTCTCTTCTCATGAGCTAATCCTTTATACTGTATACCTATACATTATTTTCTGATGTAGATTCCTTTTATGCCCAGGACAGGGAGTATAACTAACATATATGTGATGACAACAACAACACATGACTCATCAGCAACAACAACAAAAACAGGATTGATTTACTGCAAATGCAAAAATGCACTGTACAATAAATGTTCTTAAGTTTTATTCACCACAAACACCAATGCAACTTATTAATTTCTGTGGTAGGATTGTTGTGATCACCTATTAATTCATTTTAGGAAACCCTGTGGTAGTGCAGTAGAGACACATCACCACACTTGTGTGGGTGAAGAGAGAGAACTTTGCTGTGAAGCTGTGTCAGTGCCAATCTGTCTCCTATTAATAAAACAAAGTGAAATTTACAGTATGACTCAGTGTTGCGATAGTTTGCACAAGATCTTCACACTTCATACACACCACTGAGGTGTAATATTGAACTTGGCTAAAAAACTTGAACATGAGTACAAATACACCAGCAATTAATTTACAGTACAGTCACATAGTTAATTAAATTATATAAACTAATCAGGAACACAGTTCTTTTTGACAGCTTGCTTAGAGGAAGATTTAATAAACAGTGTTGACAAGCAGGTGTGTTTCAATGTACTCAGGGTGCATTGAAGGATGGTTGGTGTTACATGTATTATGATTGTATCTGTGTGAAGTACTCTTGAGCAAGGCACTTCACCAACTGAACAGCTTCAACAAGGGTTCTGCAATGATTAAATATACTAGGAAGGCATTACCACATCACATGGATCGCTCTAGCAAACATACTGAAAATTTAGAAGCTTTAATAGACAGGATTGAGAGTGATATCACACTACACTGTATGTACTGTAGACAACAGCTCTCTGTAGAAAAACACCATTAGCAGTTGGCTGCTCTTCAGCAGGGTTGTGGGTTCAAGGAGATGCAGGGCAGTGCCAACAGGCTGATGGGTAATCTAACATGACAATATTATCGCGTAGGAGGGCACAGTTGGCACTTTTCCCCCTGCCATCTCTGCTCCACTCAACTCTGCACCATTACCACACAACACAAAGATTGTTCTCTTTGTGAATGTTCCCGTCGAGAAGGCAGAGATGTAGAGAAAGCATACAGTATGAAAGTCGGGGGCAGTGAGAAAAGAGCAGGGACGCAGGCTGAGAATGTTAATAGAGAAAGAGCAACACAAAGTGACAACGAACAGGAGAAGTTGTTTTAATGGACTTTCACAAGTACATTTGTTCTTCTACATTTTACAAAATATATAATGCATACATTTGAATTACGAGGGACTCTGCTTGTCTTGTGCTTAGTAGTTATTTGTGGGCTCTTTTTAATTGTGCATATTTTGTTCTGGCTTTTGCATTTTGCCCTCCATGACATGAGCTTAGACAACCCACAAGGATGATTCAAAATACTTCTGATCACAAGAGTAGGGGCCAAAGCTATTATGCTAATTTAAATTTTGGAAGAGGCATTTGGATTTTACCCAACACTAACAGACAATTTACTGCCTTTTCAGTTCAAGTCACTTTCCTGTGGATGCAATTTAAATGGCATGGTAAAGAATACTAAAGGGACTTGAACAATAATCATCATAATAATAAAAAACAGATAAAAAGTGAAACATACTTGTCTTATGTTAAGATTAATGCAATGATAGAAGGACAGTAAAATCAGTCATTTAAATAACCTTGCTTAAAATAGTCGAGAGCTTCATTAATCTTCATGTCATTCCCAAGGATAAATGGGAGAAGTAATTAGAGCTAATAGGAATTTCATTTTCCCCTCTATTTTGTGGAGTTATTATTCACTATCTCTCTGTAATGGAAAAAAGGATTGCCAGATTGCATAGAATAGTTAGCAGGGTATATGATAGAATGAGGTCCCCGTGGGTTTTCTTTCTAGTTTTTAACTTCAACTAAAGTTGAATGTGTTAAGATGCAACACAAGCATATGTAAGAAATACATTATACAGCATGACTACACCATATGCTTGATAAATGCAGATGACATTTACGTAATGTAGCCTACATGAACCCAAGCATTTGTTGTGATTTATCATTGACCAATAACCATACATGTTTTATTTAGCCTTAAATATCATCATGGAAAAGCAGTTCCTACAAATGTCCATTCTTTTTAATCATTATTTATCATAGAAAAATGTTTCCTTTGATCCTTTTTTTTTTAACCTTTTCATTTCTTCATTGCACTTAAGAATGGCATAAAGCCTTTCCACGTGAAAAAGTAAATGAGAAAGCCATACAAGTGGCCACTGAAAAGAACACCCAATGTTAATGGTAGTCAGTGTTATATGTGTAAATATTAACTGAAAGATTGTGGTCTTTGTGCAAATGCTTTGTAAAAAACAAAACAAAAAACAAGGCAGCACAGTATTGGTTTCTCCTGGTGTCCTAGAGAAACAAAATAATACATTAAATGATTATCAACACTTGTGGAAATTTTACCCTCATCAAATTGCCAGTTACATAATGCCAAAGAAAATCCCCAATTAGTCAGAAGAAAAACCTTCCGAGTCTGAACCACTGTACATTTTGTCGAACAACCAGTTAAATGAGTTTCTATTTGTTAGAATAGCCTGGCTGCTCAAGAAACAGTCTTGTAACCAGATGGTCGTGTTTTGAATTCTCGATCAGCTTAGCAAATCTGATCTTGGAAAGTGAATAAGTCACGCTCTCCCGTGGCTCACCAGCTACCCCAGAGATGCCCTTGAGCAGCAACACTTAACCTCCAGCTTCTGAAGTAGAGCTGCTTCGTGGCCAGCTGCAAAAGACCTGCAGATATATTGGACTGCTTCCAGTGCCATTATACACCACTGTATGAATGTTAAACGAGGCTGTGCTGAAACCAGCATGCCTTCTGCAGCCACTTCTCATTCCTCGTTGATAAGCATTTCATTACATTTCTTAATCTGTCATTTGAGCTGATACAGCATTAACATGAATATATTGCATGTGTAATTTTCATCAAGTAATGTCATTGCTTTGAAGGTGCATCGAGACGGTATAGACAAATGGAGAAAGTACGGCTATTACTCCTCTTGCCTAAAATTTGCCAGCACAGGATGGTGATGCTGTATATGAGTTATGGAGAAACATTTTTTAAAAGAAGTTCTTGCTGAAGTCCAGTCACTCATAAATCAATAAATCAAAGTTTTCTGTAGTGTTTCACCACCACGGGCCAAAACACAGAATTAAAAATCTATGAGTGTCCACCAAGTCCTGGTGGCCTCGAACCAGAGCTGAAACTGTGCTCTGTGCAAAGTACATCTTGTTAGATGGATAAGAAACCCAAGATTTGGAAACAGAAGTGAGACGATCAGTGCAGACGTTTGTTTTTTGTTTTTTTTTACACAGGGGAAATCCAAACAAAGCTGTCATTGGTTTGAGTCCCAGTCTCTTCATTCACCCTATTCATTCACTCAGTCAAGCTGTTTGGATATACTATATGCTCATTGCTCATATTCAGGAGTTATTTCAGGCACTGCCACCCCCACCTGCCCGCTTTTCCTGCCAGTAGAATCACCTGTCATGCTCCTCCTCCCCAATCACCTACTCAACTGTTCCTCATCCCCTCATCAAGTCCCTATTCACTGGTCTGTTTCCACTTGCCCTCTGCCACATTGTCTTTGTGCCATGTGCCTCAGCTTTCCAGCACTCTGTTCTTTGCCTGTTTGTTTTGATCATGACCGTGTTTTGGACTTGGCCTGTGTGTGTTTTTATTTATTTATTATTATTTATTTAATTATTGGATTTTTCCTCAGTCTGACCTTTTGTTTGTAGTCTCCCTTCCTGGATTTTTGTGTCCTTGATGTTAATTATTTTATGTCCAAGGAAAGACTTACATCTGCTCCCTGAGTTGTAGCTACACTTTTCTAAGATACTATGTGACACTGACCAAAACTTTCATTTCACCAATTACTGAAGTTTTCAGATGAGATTTGGTACAGACAGACAGAGTTGTGGCAGACTCGTGAAACTGCAAACCTCACACGTTTAATTGGATTGGAATAAGTTTTCGAGTAACATATTTTTTGTGGGGTCGATTATATTTGTATTATTGAAAAGGATCATTCACTGAATAGCTTAAACATGATATCTTCCTACACATTTCTGTCACCCCTGCAAGCATACACAATCCAAATGAAGAATGTAACATATTTGGGTGTGTTCCACACACAGTCATCTTCTCAGAGACCACTTTTCCCTGTCTCCTGTTTACATACATTTGCAGAAAAAAAATGTGATCTTGATATGCACTGGGGAGAGCGTAAGAATTATGAGCAGTGGGCCATTCCCCACTAGAGCTGGTCAAAATCATATTTCCTAACATTCAAAAACTCCCAAAGCACTATAGTTTAACTTTGGGCCCCATTGCCCATCCATCACCAGAATCGAAAAGATGATTTACAAGAGCCCTGTAACACCTGCAGGAATTCAACCAGTGATGAATTAAGTGGGAAAAGATCCTTTCCTCATCCCCCAAGGATTCCAAAGTCAATGCCCTCACTCAATAAGGACTAGTGTTATTTCATTTCCTAGACTTTGTTTTAAAAAGTAATCGCTGTTTTAGTGTCACCAGAAAACTGAGGGGGAGCCATTCTTTTAAGCTTTTTGCTGGATCATCAAATCAGATTTTGTAAGCTTTTTATTAAAAAAAGTAAAGCAGTTGTGTGGATTGCAGCCATTTATTTAACTCAAAAAGCGTGTGATGTACTGTAAGATGTAAGGACAACATATTTCAGGCATCCACCCTTGAGATACAATGCAAATGCCGCCCATGCAAACGTGCATGAATACAACAATTCATCACATGCTGCTGAAGCTCTGGGAAGAAAGCATCCAGTTGTGGATTTTTTTATCTTTTCTTTTTCCAGTGGTGAAAGATCATGAGCAATTTGTGGGCCGGGTGGCCTGGAACACACGTTTTTCCTGAGGGGATTGAGTAATGGTGTAGTAGTAGTAGTAGATCTACAGTAAGTAAGTCTTCCAAAAGGGTGTTTACAAGAGAGAGAGAGAGACAGAGAGAGAGAGAGAGGTTTTAAAGTATGTGGGTGGAATCGGACACCCTTGATGTACAACTAATGTGGTGTCATCAATCTTGGTTTTATCACACAATCTGTGGCTGGGATATGTTTCAGGTTCAACGGTGATTGTGGTACTCGACGTGCACAACACAATCATGTCTTGCTTATTGCATGTTCTCATGATCTGAAGTTGTATATCATAAGCAGTGTAGTCTATTAGTTCTGCCGTTACATAATAGCCACAAAAGGTGTTTATTTTATTTTTTACTTCCTGTGGGGAGTGAATATATTGGTGTTGGATTACCGCTGAGGTACTTATGCCGATATCAACCACTGTTCAGATCACAAGCCTTCTGTCCCTCTCTAAAAGTATTTCTGCCACCTTTTAAATGTGCATAAGCCTCTTTGAGCTGTTCCTGCATCTGTAGAGCTGCACTGAGGATTCATTCCCTGTCACCACATCCAAGTTACTTTGCTCACCTCAGCAGGGAGGGAAGAGAGAGAGAGAGCAAGCAAGAGAGAAAGGAGGAGGCACTCGTGGATGATAACCGCTGTTAAGAATTTCAACCAAAAAAAACAGATTAGGCTGCATTCATCCGCGCTGGGGAGAGAGGACTATAAGGAAAGACTTTATTCAAAATCCAAAGCAACATTATGTGAAGTGAAGCAAACTGAAGCGTCAAAAGCATTTGTAAAATAAATCTAAATCTGGTAAAGCGCATTATTGACTGAGTTTTTACTGGGGTTTTCAGCAATTCAGCAACAGTCCACTCTTGAAAACACACCCCATAGACGACTTATGTGACGGTGACAGTGTTTTTGCTGTTGGTTTCATCCCTTTCATGCATTCAGACCGCCTTGTTACATAACAGGTTTAACCCTTGGATGCATGAGCTACCAATACCTACACTCTTCCATGAGTGGGGTCAAAAATGACCCCAATTAGAATCAATGCGTTTTTGCAATGAATGTCTTTAATTTTGGTTAAAGATGATGGTTTTCATTATATTTTGGTCAACAAAAGAGTGATTTCATTTTTGACATGTTCATGTATCACTTTTTATTCACATTTGATCACAAAACAATCAATCAGGTATCAAAAATGTCAAAATCCATTGTTTGTGTGTCCGTCTGTCTGTTTGACTATGGAGGATAAACAGAGAACATTCAGTAGGTCCGGGGACCATAACACTGTCCACACATATGTAAACACACAAACATCTTCTCTCCTCTCACTGTGTGCAGTAGGATCATTTGTTGGGCAAGGTCCTCAGTAATCCTAGCTGGCCTCCTATAGCAGCCATGATACTTTAGATGAGAAAACATAAAAAGGACAATGTTTGAATGGCACACAAAACTACTGTATAAACCAATAATATGTAGCTATGTGAGTAAATGTCTGTGCATTTATATAAATACAGTATGTAAAATATAATATGTAATATGTATGTAAATACACAGACATGCATGCGCACACGCACGTGCACACACCATAGACATACATCACATCAATAGTCAATAATCGCAGGCCCCTATAACGGGTTAGCTTTTATTACAGGGAAGTTATAGATATATTATGAGTCTCACTCTCTACACAACAAATGCAGTAATGTTAGCTACCTTACTATACTAGCTAACATCAAAGTACTAACATTACTTTGCAGTTAAGCTAAATAATGCCTACTTTGTAACAACAACTACTTTGTAACAACAAAGTAGGCTAATTTGATGACAATAATACTAACGTTATACTCTATCACAGAAAAGTCATGGATGTGGAAAATAAGTTCATGAATGAAGATAATACTTACATGTATGTTGCTGTGTAAAAATGACCTCCTGGGTGGTGAGACTACGGACATCAGATGTGTAAATAGGACAGTAACAGTATACTGCCAGTCAGTGTTGATAAGAATCAAAGGTTCCTTGGAAATTCCATAGGAAATGCTTGGGGTCATTTTTGACCCCGCTTATGGAAGAGTGGGGGGTAGTGATACAAAAACTGCAATTTCTTAAAATTAATGAAATATTTTTTTAAAATACAAATGGCCTCATGTCACAAACATGTTTTATGAGGAATACCTGGAATATGAAATTATAATTACTTTTAATTTCAAAGATATTGAAGAATAACAAGCCATGGGGTCATTTTTGACCCCACTTATGCATCTAAGGGTTAAGCAAATATGACCACACTAGTCTGAGAAAGAATGAATAATGGCTTGCCTTAATGAGCGGTGCATACTCCCATTATATGTGTGTGTGTGTGTGTCTGTGTGCCTGCATGTGAGTATAAGCCACTCTAGAAAGCTTCACAGTTGATGGGATTCTTTTTAGCACACTCAGCAATATGTTGATGCATTTTTTTATACTCTTTTTTTCCCCCCTTCTCCGCTCTCACAAGTACACATTGAGTTTGTATTCTATAGCTGACTTAGGGGTGCTTGAAATGCATGGTTCTGCAGCACTGTGATCAACACCACCGCCTGTTAGTCCACTGAGAAAATCTGCATCAGGGTTCACTTGAGGGCAGACAGCATTCATAACTAAAGTGCTCTGATGTGAGTTATGAGCCGCTGTAGCTGCCATTATGGGTCAAAAACCTCCTGACAGCGTTTGAGAACAAGGTTGCTTTGACCACAAGAGGCATAAAACAATAGCATCACAATAGCAGGCCTTTGTTGTGTGATAGTGAGCCGGCAAAACGACTAAAATCATTGAGGAAGCCCATTATGAAACTTGAAATTGGTTCTGTCTGGCTGCTTGACCGTTTGACTTTGCTTTCCGTTTCCACCATGTCCCAGACAATGCAGGCGGGGACATTGGGCTTTATGTTTCTGATGTGGTTACTTTGTTTGCGTTGGTTACTGTGAGAACCTTGGATGTTTGTTAATTAGTGTAAATTGTTATATCTTTTTATCACTAAGTTATCTAATAATAGATGTCAGAATTTCATGACTGAAGTCAGCCTAAAAGAAGAGAAAAAAAACCCTATAACAAATCAAAGTTTACCGCCATCACCTTGTGAGAAAAAGAATATTTAGTTTAGCTTTAGAGTTGTTTTGGGTCATGCTCTTTTTTACAATGACTGGCAAAAAAATAAAATGGAAAATATAGGATGTCTAGACTGAGGGCTTAAGGTGTGGGGATCTGATGAACAAACAATCCACCTACATTTCATCCTTCGTCCCATTTCTGTCAAGGCCAAAACCCTTTTTATTGTGCATGTGGTTAAATGTTGTCCAATGGAAATGTTGTTTTATTTTTCCTTTGCTATAAAACAGCCCCAAAGAAAGGGGATTCTGTTGTTTTCAGTTTTTGAGCCAACAGGATGCTATTGTTTAATTTGTAGGGCACGTGTATATACCATGCTGTGAAAACTGGAATAGCTGCAAAACCTTTTCTTTTATTTAGATGTTGTTTTTACATTGAGTCATTTACTAGTCCCTCTCTCAGCATGATACATGTTTAACTGGATTCTGTTTCCTAACACTGAGACAGCTTTGATACACTTACAGTAATGGGTTAGTAGAGGATCAAGACATAAAGGGCTCTAGTTTCATAGACTAGGCGCAGTCTAGGCGCAGCGCAGTTGTGCCGCACCAATGGGGTGTCCACGCTGGACATTTTGCAAGTTGACTTTGACATGAACGAGGGAGACACCTATGCCAGACGGCCAAACCTCAACTGGGAGGAAACGTTAGTTTTGGTCCGTGAGGTCCAAGCTCAGAGTGGCTGAATAAGGAGGTTACTAATGTCGTTAATCAGGTTTGCCCTGATACACCACGCTGTGAGATAATAACAGAACGAGACAGTGTTATTTTCGAGGTAAATTCATGCAAAACAGCTAATGCATGTTCCAGTTTTTCGGCAGTCTCTGCATTTGCCTCGAAAACAACTAACGTTCTTTTATTATCTCATAGCGTTGTGAATGTGCAGGTCACAACTTGTCCACAAGAGCATTTTGGAGTTGTTGGATTGTGTACAGTATTTGATGAGTTTGATGAGGGAAACCAAGAAATCCCATTAGCCTCCGTAGTGGAGCTCTGAGCAGTTTGCGGCTTGGCTCTGCCGTACTAAAAACATCTTGCACTGACAATTAAAGGTAACGAACCTACTCCTAAAACTATAGGGATTATGACAATGGGCCATTTGCCAAAATGTTGAACTATCCCTTTAAGCCCAGGCTTGACAAACTGTGTAGGCGCCACCAAGCCCATCCCTCCGTGTGATCTCTGTCTGTCACTCCCAGACACACACACAATCCAGCAAGGATTCAGCAGCAGGGAGCCCGTCGGCTAGCTCTAGCAATGATGCTAGCATATCAGTGGCATGCATCACAGGTTTACTTGAACAGCACAGAGCAGGGCAAACTGTCCGCTTCTTGCAACTGGAAAATACACAGGCTTCAGGTTTATGTTAGCGACGGAGTATAATTGATCTAGAGTCTTGAAGATGAGGTCAGCCAATACCATGAGCAGCTTGAGGCTATACACTGTTTCTTGCAGTAAAACAACAAGTGGCTAAAATCTAAACTCTAAGGGGTCAGAGCAGGAGACAGTACGTTCCTATTGTGGCTTCATCAGAGTAAGTTGTAATTGCAAGCCCCCACCATGGCTTTCTCTGAGCTTTTGTTGATCAAGTACCTCCATCATTGCTCACTTCCATCCATGTCAGATCGATAAAGGAGGCTCATTAATAATGTCATTTGAGGACTGCAGTTCAGGCGAAGCAGGGAGCTACCGGTGCTGTTGCCGTCGGCGGTACTGGTCCCGGCCGTCGCCCTTAACAGTACCAGTGCCGTTTGCTTGTAGGCTACCAGTAGTGTGTCGGTAATGTTGCCATGGTCCAGAGCTCGCCTCCAGAGCTCACCAGAGCTGGATAAATCACCAGAGCTCTGAAGGGGAGGCTGGCCGGCCGTGTCGCCCAGCACAGGGCGCTTGTGTTGAGCTCGATCTCTGAAGCTTAGTGGAAATACGGTGTACCAGGACCGCACTGGCACTGTGTTCCTACCCGCACAGGAAAGTTACATGCAACTGCAGCTGGCACGACCCCACTCAGGCTGCAGCGGCGGCGGCACGATTCATCCTATTAACTGTTTTTCTACCACTTAAATGAGTTTAGAAACATTACCAGCATTTTAAGGTAAAACAAAAAAACTACGAAGTGTTGCTTTGATGCAGATCTTTGGTGGGTTAACACCAGTGGATAAACATCCCATGTGTCTCCCCCTTTTTTTTGATTAATTCATGCCACATCATGGAATTAGGTTTGTGGTTTTCCCACTTCTTATTTTGACTTGATTACTGTAAGTTGAAGGAAAAAAGAAAATCATTAACAGACAAATATACAATATGCAGCTCATTGGGTTCTTTATTGTCTTCTCCATCAGCCCTAGCAGTGGCAATTTACTGTTAAGTTAACCTGTGATTCACTGCCGTTGCTCATGATGGCCCACTGGGTATATTTAGTGGTTCAACATGTCATCCTGTTGTTACAGGCTGAAGTGTTATATCCTTTCCCACAGATAGGGAGTAAATTCTTGGAGTCCTGGAGGGGGTTCACTGTTTGTTGTTGAAGAAATGTGGGATTGAGGTTTAGTTGAGGACAGCTGTATGTGTATGTGTGTTTTGTATGTGACCTCTGCATTTTCCTGTTTCCCTTATCATAGTTTCATACATGTCTCTCTCATTCTGATGAAGAATAATGTTGATTTTATTAGCTCATTAGTTGGAATATCAAAGGGCTAAATCATCCACTGAAAACATCCAAAGTTTATACTCAGTTAATAAAGCAGCTTTATACTGGGTAACCTTTCTTTAGGAATCCTATTGACATGGATCTGACCACGGTTTCACAGTTCTTTCATTATAACTTCAAGAGAAAGGCTCTTTACACTGATAACCAGCTTTAAATCAAATCAAAATATGTTTTATTGTTTTGGCCAAACTTTACTATTAGCCAGTGAATCTAGCTAATGTGTTTGTGCCTGAAATTGATTATGCATCCTTTTTCAAGATTTTTTTTTTTTTTTCACAACTCCCTGATCTTAGGTTTGGCTTTCAGTTTCAATTGTGACTTGAATGCAGAGTTATACCTCTCACCTTCAATACCCAGCAAATCATCTTGTTATAGTACATCAGATAATTTCTTGGTGATTTTAGCTTTTCTGACCCATGGTGGTTTTTATGTCCTATGGGAGGAGAATACTTCTTTATATTAGAATTCTTCTCTCATGTCCACCACATTTCACTAATTTTTAACATCATTTCTAGTAGATGATTCATTAATTACAATCCTAAAATCCTGCAGCTAAGAAAGTGCACTCCCATCTTCTCTGACTGGCTTCTCGAGACTTTGAAAATGTAAGAAAACACTGGAGACTATATCCATTTCTTTCTCACACAGATTAAAACATTTCATGCACCAATAAAACACCAAGTGTGTCCAGTAAAACAATTTGAGAGGTCGTGGAAACATATTTTAGAGGTGCAAAAGGAAGTGCTCAAAACAAAAACTGAAAAACAGACAGAATATAAAATTGCAAATTCATCCTCAAGGAATATTTGAAACTCTAACCTTCTTCCCTCTTACCTTGTTTGGAGAAGAAAATAATCTTATGAACATAATGAAAAGGTAGATGAACTCCGATCTGACAACTGCATGAAAGAAACCTGCAGGACTACAGTCCAATTAGAAATTGATCAATGAGAACTTGAGCCTTAAATTTATCTTCTCATACCTGGTGTACTTCAGATTTTATAGTAGGTTTGAATGCTACCAGCTACCAACTACTATCTGAAGACTTGAGAAATAAGCTTGAGGCACCTATCATCCATGGACTGCAGCATTATACCCAGTTAGGGAAATTTCCTTGCCAAACTCCCACTTGATTTCTTTTCTTCTTTTTTTTCTTCTTGCTGAAGTGAACCATATTTTAATACTCAGTCCATTCTGACTATTTCGATCTCTGTTTTATTCAACAGGGCTTTAAAGGTCCTTGAATCTTGAATAATATCAGGCATTTGTAACGTGAAACATCCTCGATTATTGAAAATATTTCTTCAAAGCCCCAGGTTCCAGTGGGGGGATACCTCTGCTTAATTTCCAATACAATTACTGGCCAGCAATTATTCACTGTTTGATGTATTGGATGCATTTCCACCTGAAACCCTCGCAGCCTGGGTAACAATGGACATCTTCGCTAGTGACCCAGTTTCCTTACCTACCCTTTTAAGTGCTGCAGTTGCTTTTGCCTCTGATATTCTCAAATAGTCATAAAACACTCCCAGCAAGTCTGGGCCCAATTCATGAAAAAATAAAAAAGGCCAATTAGATCTAATCATCTATTTGCTCCCTTGATGGCTGATTTCACGTGTCAAATTTGGTACAAAATGCTTAAATGCTGTGGTGGTCTCTTAATTGAAAATCACTTTTTCCTTCCTTTGCTTTTTTTCCAGGCGCACTTTGCAAGTTTCGTGCGCGGCGCGGGTACTCTTCCGTCCCTCCTACTGGCGCAAGTGGGAAAGAGGGAGGAGAGAAAGCGTGAGTGGGTTTAACACAGCCGAGTCCGTTCTTCACCAAACAAATGAGCTCCTCCTCACCTTTAAATGCGCAACGAGCAAGGCGCACTGCAATTTTGTCATTTTATATTTCAAGAGAAAGAAGAAGGAGGAGGGCATAACCCAAAATGCAACGTTTTTTGAAGAAGCTCCCACACACTGTCTCTCCGGTCCCCTGATTGGCCAGTCCCACCGGGAATATACAGTATGTATAATCATGTTTGAAGTGTTTTCCATATGCCCGATGAAGGTCATACTCCTGACCGAAACGTTGCTTTAATAAAATAATTGAGAGTGAGACAGCTTGCGGGAGTGTCATTTATTTTGACATGGACGAGGGAGAAGGCGACGCCAGACGGCCAAACATTTTACACGAAACTTTCACTGTGCCAAGCGGAATCTGTGGCACCTCCCCCTGCTGCACCGCCACACCCATCTTGCGCGCCCTGGTCTACCAAACTACCAAACTGACCGTGCACCATGCTGCACTAGACGAAACTTCCAGTGCACAGCACAGGCTGCGCCGTCCTGCGCCGCACCACGAAACTAGAGTCCATTAAGTGTATGAATCTCAGGAAAATCTGTTTTACTAGCAAGGGAACAGAATTAAAATTTTACAATGTGTATACTGCTTTTTGACACATTTTGAGAAACCCTTCTCAAATCTTCTGTGGTCAACAGTGTGTGTGTGTGTGTGTGGGCTGCTGGATCTGCAGGTTAATGTTGTTCAGGAAAACAGACGTTCCCTCTACCGTATAGTTGCGATCAGGGTTTCCGTTGTCCGGTAATTACCGGACTTTGACCGGAAAAATCTGCAGAAGTCCGGAATTTTCTAACCCCGCCGGTCAAAATGTCCGGTGAAAATATTCCCTCCGAGTCCGAGCACAATTT
Organism: Trachurus japonicus; assembly: GCF_045865225.1. Taxonomy (NCBI): domain Eukaryota; kingdom Metazoa; phylum Chordata; class Actinopteri; order Carangiformes; family Carangidae; genus Trachurus; species Trachurus japonicus. The sequence continues at coordinate 26,570,964 of NC_140915.1, read as the reverse complement.
GAATTTTATTAAAAAACAAAAACAAAAACACATCTACCCTGAGTGGAGAGAGGCTTCACTCTGCAGAATCGCATCAAAACAGCACAGTGAAGTCGCCTGGCGGAGAGCAAAGTCTCAAGACTGACGCGCATTTCAAGCTGCACGGAGACACTGCACACATTAGATTTTAAAACAGCTGCAGCACATTTCACACATGAAACGTGTGACACTGTGTCTGTGTGTAACCCCGATAAAAATACTGTGGGTTTACTAAAAGTATTTGTTATGATTTAATGTCAAAACAGTTGATTTTGTGTTGAATTCATGAGAAAAAAATATAATTGTAGTTGCTTCATGGGACCACAAGAGGGCGCTTTAAGTATGGTCAATGGGAAAGGTGTAGTCATGCGTGCGTTGCATGCTGGGAACAAGACGAGCCAGAATTGATCTGATATGGATGTTGTGAGAAATCGCTAAGCGAAGTTGCCGCTGTTTTTGTGCAAAAGTATTTTTAATTTTACAGTTACGACTCTGTATCATTATTTTTGAGTTTTCCAAGAGTGCCCGCACGACTGTAAACCGGAGGAGACGCTTTGTTTGGGTTTCTAACCGAGGACTCCGGTGAGTTGCTGTACTGTGTTACGGTGCTATGCTAAGATGCTAAGTTGCTAACGGCTAATGAGCCCGAGTTTTCAGTTGATTATATGTGCAGAATGTTGAACTGTGAAGTCATAAAAACCAATCGGAGTCGACTGAAAGTGTTTTAAAGATGCTGTAACGAGTCAATATGTTAAGTTTGAGTTGGGAAAAAGTGCATTTATTTTACGAGTGTCTTAGTAATTTTCACTGCGTCATTCCGACGCCATGTTCAATGTTAGTGAGTGGAAACGAGCTCGGTGTGTGCTGAAACGTTACTTGATATGTACACACAGACGTTCGCTGATTTTTCGTAGTTTAATTAATATGTTTAAATTCATTTTTGAAACTGTGAAATATGCAATTTGTAAATGTAAACGAGAAACATGATTGGAAGAAGATCAGAGTTTATTTTTGTAACATGATTAATATAGTACTGTTAAAAAAACACATATTAATGGTGACCTGAGGTTTTTTTATGTCTCATAATCAGTCACTTAATTCTTTGTGGTCAGTATTAGTTACATTTGATTTAAAGAGAGAAATAGATATAAATCTGTACAGATATTAATGACTGCTAGTTAACTTTTATGTTCTACTATGCAGATTGGTTTTTTTTATATGCCGAATTGCTGAATCTACATCGAGTGTCGAGTGACCAGGGGTATCTGTCTGAGAGAGGCGGGAACAGAGAGGAGGCAGATTCCTTCATCTTCATCGTCATTGTGGAGAATCGTCACCTGGAGGAAATATCCAACCAGCGCGCAGTAACATACATACACAAACACATACTACCCGGGTAGACCACATATACACTGAATAGACTTTGACTTTGACAAATATGGATTCCAACTAAACTTTTGACTGGACACATTGAACTTTGATATCGGAACAGCTAAGAGCTGAAGGGACAATTTCTTTTATTTTTGTTTATTATTTTTGTTTGTTATTTTTCATACCTTTGGGGATTTTCATCTCAACATGTTTCAACTTGAATTTTCATGCTGTGAGAATAAACATGCTTGTGTTTACTACTAATCTTCCCTCGCTCCTTGAGACGAATTAGAAAGAAGTTTATCTTTAGTGGTCTAAGCAAATCACAGAGCGTTACATCCTATTTTGTGGCGAGCTAGCCAGGAGCGAGGGTTATATAGGTTAACTGTACAACATAAACTGTTATTTTGAACATAAGAAATTGCCATTTAATTTATCTGATTATCCCCATTATTAATTTTCCCTTTTTTTGTCCTCTCTCTGACTTAAACTGAGGATAATGGCAGACAGTAGTGACAAGCTGTCTGTGTGTGTGTCTGGTGTTACCGGTAGTGATGCCGATCAGGACATCATTGATTCCCTCAAGAAATATGGCCCCGTAGCTGGAATAAGGAGAGTGCAAACCACAGGAGGATCAGATGGAGAAACAGTCATCGTCGAGTTCCAGTCAGGAACTACAAGAGCAAATGTTGAGCCTCTTCTCCCTATGGAAGTAGTGAATGTGACCAACCCAAGTGTCAAGTGGCAAGTAGACCATGTTCCAACACTCACCTCGTCTGCTGACCAGTCCACAGCTGTTTTATCTGCACCATCCACTGACTCCAGTAACAGCAGTGACTCTGATAATGGTGCTCACTCAGACAGCAGCACCACACCTCTCGTGCGCAGAAGCAAGAAAAAATCTGGACATGGTAAGCCCCTCACACCATTCACACCTACCATGACACACAATCCAAGTGCTTCAAGTACAGTTAAAAAGAAACACCATGTACATACAAATCCCCCGAGCCCCACCTTGAGTAATGAAGTGACAAACCCACCTGAAGTCCAACGTGTTGTTGTGGAACATGTGATCAAAAGTCAACCAAACAACTCCAAGTGGATGAGGACGTTCTCTGGTAAAATACCCAAGCCCCCAGGTGAGGCAGATTATGAGACATGGTCGTTACATGCAGAGTTGATGTTTAATGATGACAGTCTTTCAGTCGATGTACAGCGGAGGAAGATACTAGAGAGCCTGCTTCCCCCAGCTTCAGATGTGGTGAGGCAGCTTGGTACCTCTGCACATCCCAGACATTATGTGCAACTGCTCGACTCTGCATATGGACTTGTTGAGGATGGAGAGGAGGTGTTTGCCAGGTTCCTGAACACTAACCAGAATCCAGGGGAGAAGGCATCTGATTATCTACAGCGGCTGCAGAGTCTCTTGTGCACCGCTGTGAAGAGAGGTGGCGCAAAGCAGGTAAATGCAGACAGACACCTACTGAAGCAGTTCAAGCGTGGTTGCTGGGACCACAGCCTGGTCTTACAGCTGGAGCTCAAGAATGAAATACCTCCCAACTTTGCAGAGCTGTTGCTACAGGTACGTACTGAAGAGGACAGGAGAGCATCAAAACATGACAGGATGCAGCGTCACTTTGGCTCCTCCAAGACAAAGCCTTCAGTAAACATTCATTCTGTGCCTGACATCTCTCTCTCTGATTCCAATGCCAGCTTACTGCAGTCATACATCTCTGAAACTGAAAGCCTGAGAAAGCAAGTGGCCCAGCTACAGATGCAGCTCAGCAGCAAGAAATACAAAAAAGAAAAAAAAACAGGAATTTAAAGGTACAGTACCAACAAATAACTCACCTGCACCAGTAGCTGAAGCACAGGCTCATCATGTGATGCCGCAGAACACACCCACTCCAAGACCTCAACCTAAGGCCTGGTTCTGTTATAAGTGTGGAGAGGATGGCCACATCGCCAGGAACTGTGACAAGCCCATGAACAAAGCCCTCGTAGACCAAAAATACACAGAACTGAGACACAAGCAGGACGAGTGGAAGGCAAGACAGCCTTTAAACTGGAACGGGTTCCAGTAACGGGACCTACTGGAACCGAGGACACAGAGGAGAGTCCCATATCAAATTGCAGATGTGAAACCAAATGTCAACAAGCTACGGCTACCGCACGCCGGCTCACAAGAAGGTTGGTTGGTTCAAGACACGTGGCCAGAGTCACAGTGGGCGGAGTTCAGCAAAACTGTCTAATGGACGGAGGCTCACAGGTCACGACCATCACCAAATCCTTTCATGAAACCCACTTACCTTCTCATTCCATCATTCCCATAGAGGACCTCTTGCATATAGAGGGAGCTGCAGGCCAACACGTCCCTTACCTTGGCTGCATTGAAGTTGACATAGCTTTCCCAGAACATTTCACAGGAGAGCCCAAGGTGGTCACGACGCTGGCTCTAGTTGTCCCCGATCCCAGAACCAGTGTTGAAGTTCCAGTTCTCATCGGCACAAACACTCTCGACATCCTGTACAAAGATTTCAACAAAAGAACGACAATTTCACCAGACTGTGAATATGCCTCACTCGTCAGACACCTGCAGAGCATTTACTTAAGTAAGACACAACAAGATGGGAGAGTGGGCAGAGTGAAATTACAGTCGAGGAGCACCATCGTCATTCCGGCTGGAAAGAAAATGGCAGTAAATGGCCGTGCCAGACATGTCTCCACTGTTCATGGTGCACCTCTCCTGGTGGAGTCCCCCACCAACGTCAGTCTGCCAGATGGCTTGATATCCTGCAGTTACATCATGGCAAGCCCACGTCAGACCTCCTTTAAAGTTCCCATCCTCCTCAAGAATGAGTCTGCACACGACATTATAGTTCCAGCCCATCGAACTCTAGCAGAACTTTCAATGCCACTGTCCATCTCTCCATTGACCTCCACCCACGATATTAAAGGGGAAGTACCGACCTCCAACAAGACCAACATTACGGCCCAGTGTTTCACAGCTGGTCAAGTGGATCCTGAAAACTCGATCAAGTTTGAGTTCACTGATTCTCCTCTGTCAAAAGAATGGCAAGACAGGATCACCAGGAAGCTGAATTCGATTCCTGAAGTCTTCGCCAGGGGAGATCTGGACTATGGACACACGACAGCTGTAAAGCACAAGATTCGCCTTTCTGACCCGACGCCTTTCAAACAGAGGGCAAGGCCAATCCATCCATCAGATTACGAGGCGGTCCGCCTCCATCTGAAAGAACTTTATGACGCAAACATCATAAGGGAGTCAGAAAGTCCGTTTGCTTCGCCAATTGTCGTTGTGAAAAAGAAAAATGGACAAATTCGCCTATGTGTAGATTACAGAAAACTGAACAGCCAGACGATTAAAGATGCTTATGCTCTGCCACACATCGAAGAAGCGTTCGCATCTCTGACAGGGGCAAAGTGGTTTTCTGTTATGGACTTAAAGTCAGGCTATTATCAAGTGGAAATGGAGGAAGAGGATAAACATAAGACCGCCTTTGTCACACCGATCGGTTTTTGGGAGTTCAATAGGATGCCACAGGGAGTGACCAATGCCCCAAGCACCTTTCAGCGAGTTATGGAAAAGTGCATGGGCTCGCTCAATCACAGAGAAGTGCTGGTATTCCTAGACGATCTCATTGTGTTCTCCAACAGCCTGGAAGAACATGAAGAGCGGCTTTTGAGGGTGCTGAACAGACTAAGAGATTTCGGTCTCAAATTGTCACCGGAGAAATGTCACTTCTTCAGGAAGTCTGTGAGATACTTAGGTCACATAGTATCAGAAAACGGTGTGGAGACCGACCCTGCTAAGATCACAGCACTTACCTCATGGCCCCGCCCGAACAACATCTCCGAGTTGAAGTCGTTCCTCGGATTCACAGGCTATTATCGAAGGTTTGTCAGAGACTACTCCAAGATTGCAAAGCCTCTAAATGATCTGACGGCTGGATACGTCCCTGCAAAGAAAAAGAAACATGAGAACACATCAAAAGGTCAAAGGTCATTCTCCAATGTCGACTTAAAGAAACCATTCAACGACAAATGGACACCCTCATGTGAGGAGGCATTCAAAACCCTCATTGAGCGGTTGACAACAGCACCTGTACTGGGATTCGCCGACTCCAAGCAGCCATACATACTCCATACAGATGCTAGCTTGCATGGACTTGGAGCCGCGCTTTACCAGCAACAAGATGGTCAAATGAAGGTTATTGCATATGCCAGTCGTGGTTTATCCAACTGTGAACGCAGATACCCCACTCACAAGCTTGAGTTTCTCAGTCTCAAGTGGGCGATCACGGATAAGTTTGCTGATTACCTCTATGGAGTGGAGTTTAGCGTGCTAACTGACAATAACCCCTTGACTTACGTCTTGACCTCCGCAAAGCTGGACGCCTGTGGTCATCGTTGGCTTGCTGACCTGTCCAACTTTAATTTCAGCATCAAGTACAGGGCTGGCAAAAAGAACCAGGACGCAGATGGGCTATCGAGACGTCCGCATGCCCCTGCTAAAGATGATGACAGTGCAGCAGTTGAGGATGAACGAGTGCAGCAGTTCATGTCAAAGTTTCTGAAGGAGGAAAGTGAGGACACTTTTCCTAAAGAGGCTGTCAAAGCCGTTTGTGAGAGACATCAGCTGGACAAATTCACTGAAACTGAGGAAGGAAGTGGTCACTTACCTGTCATTGTTGAGTGTCTAGCCATGGATGAACGTGCTATCTGCCCTGAATATGCTCAAGCTGACCTGCTTCCTGGATCCACTACACTTCCCAGAATGTCTCAGCAGGATTGGGCTGTGGAGCAGAGAAATGATCCAACCATCAGCAGAGTAATGGACATCGTCAGAGCAGGTAAACGTCTCACTTACCGTCTCCGGCAGAAAGAGGAAAGAGAAGTACAGTTATTACTCAGAGTTCAAGACCGGCTGATATTGAGTGATGAAGTCCTATATAGAAAGTGCAAGGGTGAGGATCAACCTACCTTCCAGCTCGTTCTCCCGAAGAAATACAGACAGATGGCGCTGATGAGTCTCCATGATGATGTCGGTCATTTGGGATATGAGAGGACAGTAGATCTGGTACGTGCACGGTTCTATTGGCCGAGGATGAGTTTAGAGGTCGAGGAGATGATCAGAAGATGTGAAAGGTGCCTTCGACGCAAAGCAAGGGCAGAGAGAACAGCTCCCCTCGTCAACATCAAGACCAGCCGGCCACTCGAGTTAGTGTGCATGGACTATCTCTCCTTGGAGCCAGACGGCCGTGGCACGAAGAACATACTTGTGATAACTGACCACTTCACAAAGTATGCAGTTGCAGTACCCACTCCTGACCAGAAGGAGAAGACGGTAGCCAAAGCGCTGTGGAATAACTTCCTTGTACACTATGGCATACCTGAACGCTTACATAGCGATCAAGGTCGCAACTTTGAATCCGCCGTCATCAAGAACCTCTGTGACCTCCTGGGGATAAAGAAATCGAGGACGACGCCTTACCATCCACGCGGTAACCCGGTAGAGCGTTTCAACCGGACCTTACTCGCGATGCTCGGAACCCTCGAAGAAGTGGATAAAGTGATGTGGCGCGACCATGTGCAGCCATTAGTCCACGCCTATAATTGCACAAAAAACGACACAACTGGATTCTCCCCATATCAACTAATGTATGGAAGACAACCAAACCTGCCAATTGATGTGGCTTTTGGATTGAATCCTGAAGGACAGAGGAAAGTCACTCACAGTGAGTATGTGAAAAAACTCAGGGAAACACTGGAGGAAAGTTACAGATTGGCTGTCGAGCACAGTGATAAGACGGCTCTACGCAACAAACAGAGGTACGACTTGAAGGTCAGAGAATCCACGTTACAAGTTGGAGACCGTGTCCTCGTAAAAAACGTCGGGATAAGAGGAAAACACAAGATTGCAGACAAGTGGAGTCAAACCGTCTACAAGGTGGTGAAACACATCGATGATTCTCCAGTGTATGTAGTGGCTCCACTCACCTCTGAAGGCCCAGAGAGGACATTACACCGAGATCTACTCCTACCTTGTGGATTCCTTGCACCTTCCGAGTCAGCTGAAGTCGATGAGGTCAGTCAGAGTAACCAAAAGGAGAAACCTGTCAGAACCTCCCGGAGAAATCCAGCACCAGAAGTTGAGGAAGCAGAACATTTGCCTAGCGACAGTGATGAAGAGATGGAAGTGCACTATTCATCAGGAAGTCAAGGTGAAGTTACTTACCCATCATTCACTGTTGTACATGCAGGGGTAGACAATAAGGGAAATTTGCCACTGGCCCTCCGGGCCAGTGGCTTTTGAAGATCACTGGCCCCACCATTCTAACCACTGGCCCAGGACAATAGGTATCGATCCCCATATTAACGAAAAACAACATATCCCAGCCAATTCCTGCGGTCTCGCCATCGAGGCTGGAACTTTCTGATACCATTACTAGTCAATTTCCAACATTCCTGATACTTATTCAATACCACGATCTTGTAGTTTCTTGAGATTTTGGGGGATTATTTTGTTATATGTATTTTAGTGATTATGTATGAGTTGGTATATTTGTGTTTAATTTTTGTATGTTGTTATTTATTTGAGTCTGAGGATTTATATCCTGTATCAGATATTTTTCATTCAATTTCATTAAAGAAGGTCAAAAAAAGTGCTTTTAAATTCATCAGCCTACTTTATTTAATAAATAAATAACTGTTTCACATATTTAGCCTCCACTGTGGTTTAACAATGAAGTAAAAACAGAGTTAAAATGGTAAATATGCCTCAACACAAACATGAAGTTATGTAGTCATTACTTTTATCCTCCAAGTAGTTCAGTGATATAACTGTTGTTCTCATTCATTCACGTTTAGGCTGTTTCCACAGATTGGTGCAAAACTGACTCATTGTTTCATTTTCAGCTCAGTTTTGCGTTTACACACGTTTTTTTGTTGTTGTTATTATGGTCTAAATGTCACGTGACGTGCCACGCTGTGGCGCACACCGAACAGCTGGCGCCCCAGCGCGAGCTCTGGCCCGTGTGTAACGTTCGCGTCGGTCCCGACAGGACTCGACCCGACGCGCTGAGGAGGAGGGAAGTTTCATGGTTAAGAAAAAGGTTTTTATTGGTTCTTGTGACGACCTTCTATCAGCAGCAGTGAGTGAGCTGGAGCTGAACGTTCCAGGGCACAGCGCTGGCTGCGCACAGAAAGTAGATGTCTCTGTCGTTGATCGGGTCGGGATCTCTTAGCACTAATTACCGAGACGATTTGACAGTTATCATTTCAAACCACAGGGATTTAATGTGAAATTAGATTTATTTATTTACTTGTTATATTTTTTTCAAGGCATTATTTTCACTGGCCCCACCGGGCCAGTGTTTGGAGCGTTCTGGTGGCCCTGACGGTTTGAAAAGTACGTCCGGGCCACCGGGCCATTTATATTGTCGACCCCTGACATGACATTCCCAGAACAAAGATCAAGCCTCCCTTGAACTTGGATGTGAACCTAGAAGGGTCAAGTCTTAACCCGACAGCTAGAGAATTCCATCCCCAACAAGTGGAAGAAGAGGAACACTCAAGCACATCGCAGGTTCCAAGTGTGGAAGCAGATGTGGATGTTAACTTGCCTGCCGACCCCTTACCTGTCGATGATGTAAACTTACCTTCAGACAACTTACCGGACGAGACAAACTTTCCTGTGGAGACAAACAACTTACCTTTGGACAACTTACCGGATGAGACAACGTTGCCTGTGGAGAAAATAGACCTACCTGTTCACTTACCTGTGGATGAAAGTCTAACAGTACCTGATGAACCACTCGCTGGAGAACCTGAAAAGGAAATTGACAACACAGAACTGGAAAACCAAGGAGCAACGAGAGAGGAGAGCAAAGGAGACAACGTCAGAGAGGATGTTGGACTGACAGATACAAGTTCTGCTCAGGATGAAAAAGAACCAGAGATCAGATGGCCAACCAGAGCTAGAAGAGAGCCTGACAGATTATCATACAAACACCTTGGAAATCCATTGACTATGGTCATGCGCTCCATACTGCATAGTCTGGATCAAGTTTTCACAGATGCCCTTGACTTGCCCATCCTACCAAGCCCTTCATCTTCCCCTTACACAAGCCCAGTTATTGATATTTAAGTGTGTTGACATGCAGAGACGCATGCCAATTAAGGGCGGGTGGATGTAACCCCGATAAAAATACTGTGGGTTTACTAAAAGTATTTGTTATGATTTAATGTCAAAACAGTTGATTTTGTGTTGAATTCATGAGAAAAAAATATAATTGTAGTTGCTTCATGGGACCACAAGAGGGCGCTTTAAGTATGGTCAATGGGAAAGGTGTAGTCATGCGTGCGTTGCATGCTGGGAACAAGACGAGCCAGAATTGATCTGATATGGATGTTGTGAGAAATCGCTAAGCGAAGTTGCCGCTGTTTTTGTGCAAAAGTATTTTTAATTTTACAGTTACGACTCTGTATCATTATTTTTGAGTTTTCCAAGAGTGCCCGCACGACTGTAAACCGGAGGAGACGCTTTGTTTGGGTTTCTAACCGAGGACTCCGGTGAGTTGCTGTACTGTGTTACGGTGCTATGCTAAGATGCTAAGTTTGCTAACGGCTAATGAGCCCGAGTTTTCAGTTGATTATATGTGCAGAATGTTGAACTGTGAAGTCATAAAAACCAATCGGAGTCGACTGAAAGTGTTTTAAAGATGCTGTAACGAGTCAATATGTTAAGTTTGAGTTGGGAAAAAGTGCATTTATTTTACGAGTGTCTTAGTAATTTTCACTGCGTCATTCCGACGCCATGTTCAATGTTAGTGAGTGGAAACGAGCTCGGTGTGTGCTGAAACGTTACTTGATATGTACACACAGACGTTCGCTGATTTTTCGTAGTTTAATTAATATGTTTAAATTCATTTTTGAAACTGTGAAATATGCAATTTGTAAATGTAAACGAGAAACATGATTGGAAGAAGATCAGAGTTTATTTTTGTAACATGATTAATATAGTACTGTTAAAAAAACACATATTAATGGTGACCTGAGGTTTTTTTATGTCTCATAATCAGTCACTTAATTCTTTGTGGTCAGTATTAGTTACATTTGATTTAAAGAGAGAAATAGATATAAATCTGTACAGATATTAATGACTGCTAGTTAACTTTTATGTTCTACTATGCAGATTGGTTTTTTTTATATGCCGAATTGCTGAATCTACATCGAGTGTCGAGTGACCAGGGGTTTCTGTCTGAGAGAGGCGGGAACAGAGAGGAGGCAGATTCCTTCATCTTCATCGTCATTGTGGAGAATCGTCACCTGGAGGAAATATCCAACCAGCGCGCAGTAACATACATACACAAACACATACTACCCGGGTAGACCACATATACACTGAATAGACTTTGACTTTGACAAATATGGATTCCAACTAAACTTTTGACTGGACACATTGAACTTTGATATCGGAACAGCTAAGAGCTGAAGGGACAATTTCTTTTATTTTTGTTTATTATTTTTGTTTGTTATTTTTCATACCTTTGGGGATTTTCATCTCAACATGTTTCAACTTGAATTTTCATGCTGTGAGAATAAACATGCTTGTGTTTACTACTAATCTTCCCTCGCTCCTTGAGACGAATTAGAAAGAAGTTTATCTTTAGTGGTCTAAGCAAATCACAGAGCGTTACAT